>NC_143147.1:29516120-29758620 GCF_059928025.1 Delphinapterus leucas | reverse complement strand
ACATTTAGGTTGCTTCCATGTTCTGGCTATTGTAAATAGTGCTGCAGTGAACTGAGCATTGGTGTTTTGAAACCAATGCCCAATTCTGCCTTGTCACAATACTATTTATATGAAAGAGAGAAGGCTTTTCTCCCACTCAGTATTGGCAAGCCTACGAGTACCTCCTTGCATGAAGGTAACAATGGCGCTAGGAGTGCCGCCCTGTTACAGTACCCACACTTGGAGACCAGCATCACATTAGCCCCATTCACTGGCTGGGGACAGCCTTAGGGCTCTGACACCCTGTGTGTACACAGTCCAGCTTCTTCATTTCCTCTGGTACCCATGAGATCAGACTGAAGCTTTGCTAATAATGAAAGTATGACAAATTACCTCTGAAGAGCCCAAGCACTCATTCTGTGGTCAGTGCCTTTCACTGTATCAACTAATTCAGAGTCTCTTTCATTTCATCAAGTGATGAAAACTGTTTTCACAATTTCTTTTACCCATGGAAGAATTAAGCTAACACATATCATCAGGTCTCTAATCTTAGGCCAAGAATGAGTTTTTTTTTTAATTTGAAGGGACAAGAAAGAAAGAAGTAAATATTGCATTTACGACTAAATTTTTCCTAACATTATGAGTATGATTTAAAAATAAAAATTAACTGCAATAGAATTTAATTGCCTTGAGTCTTATTGAATTCAAAGTTAGATGATGTGATCAGCCCTATAAAGCAAAATGTTCAATGAATCAACTCAAATTTCACAAATGCAGGTGAGGTTAAGAGCGCACAGTTTAAGTGGCATGGATCAGTGGACATCACAGAATCACTGTAAGATGTTGATCTTTGTAGTTTTCTCTTACTAAAATTTACTAATTCAGAGAAGAGGCCCTCCTTTTGTTTTTAAAGATCTTTCATAGTATTACCTGCTGGTCTTATCCTTCCCCTCCTCACATTAGATAACCAAGAACCCAAGAGATAATCAAAATGGCCATTCATTTTAAAATATCTTAATCTCATCATACCTACTTATAATCATCCATTGAGCTAGAATTTAGAAAGTACATTTACATATATCACCATATTTAATGCTTTTACTATCCTCTGGGTCATTATTTCAGTTTGATTTACAAATAATGACACAAATAATTTTAATATTTCATATGCACATATTGACTCGGAGGTTACATTTCTTTGAATTACTGCTTCACATCATTGAAGATTCAAAGTTACCCTCAAGTTCCAAGCCGACTTAGGAGCACCTAGTAAGAGGGTAGTGAGGCCAGGTGGTGAAACAAAGAAGCACACCTAAAGTATAATATGGCTTCTGTACTCAAGGGGCTTATAGTTTACTTGATGAGGAAAAAAACATTTTTCAATTAAACATTTGAAATAGCAAAAAGCAACATGTATAGTGACACAGTGAGTAATACAGATAATGAAATGTTTAGAATGTGAAATGTTGGAATAAAGGAAAAAGAACTTTGAGCTAGGAGAGGAAGTTCCAACTTCCACCTGGATGAGTCCTGAGAGGTCACAGTCTCTCCCTGGCCTCGCCACACTCCCCAGGAACAGGAAGGATTTGCTTAAAACATCACAGTTTCCTCTCCAACTGGAAAAGCTACTGCCTGGGGTAAGCGGAGTTTAAGTTAAGAGTGAGGACTGAGCTGGCCACTGCGGATGAAAAGGAGTTGATGATACCCAGGTGACCAGGAGAAGAAGAAGATTGGGAAGCCTGCTGCGATTTGTCATGCAACAGAAGTTTCAACTCCCACAATGTAATTCTTCTCTGAGCTCTAGGAGCCTCTCCAGCTAACATAGCCTGAAGTCAGCTAAGTGCAGATATTAATTCTGAGGGCTCTTGGTTCAGAGTACACTTATGTTTGTCATAAATTCCCTCACCACCATTCACTGGTATGACAGTACTTACTGCACCATATCCAGTTTTCTGTGAGCATACCTGAATGCAGAAATCAACTGTATGAGTGAAGAACTGTTTGTATTTTTCTGTCAGTGTTGTCGGATTCATCTTTGCGATCCTCTTGAGACCAAATCCAGGGCCTTGCGCCTCACAAGTGCTAAATAAATGCTTGCTGAATCTGACTCTCTTGCTGAACAGAATAAGGGAGAAGCAAAGTTCCCTTTTCTTTTCTCGTTCTCAGGACTGGGAGCAGGTGAGGAGCTCGATAATAACCAGAAAAGGAGAGTTGTGGGCCATTCCTTTAGACCAGTGGCTGCAGTCTGACCATGTGAAGGTGAGTCTGCCTGGAGGAGTATGGTGTCATCATACACAGCAGTTTATGATGTAAGTCACAAGCCCCACCTGCCTCTATTATGCCTTGCTACCACACCCCTTTAGGCTGCTGGCTCTGACCCGGAAATCATTTGAGTTTGTAACTCCAGATTCAGAAAACAATCAGAGCCAAGAAAAGATTTGACGTAACATCTGTCTGCTAACAGCTTAGATTGGAAAAAGATTTAATTATTGTGGAGCTTTTAAAACATTTAAGCAAATATAATGTAGTTCTACAAAACAAGTATCAGGTAGTTTCTCTGAGTCTCTCAACATAGAATGGCCAAGATATGAAGTTTGGTTATCAGACAGAGTATAAGAAGTGGACTTCTGAAGAACATTTGTGAAAACACACCATTGGTTTTTCCAAACGTGTTCTTTGATTTTAGGCCTCCTTCTTCTCTCGGAGTAAGACAAATCTTTAAAATAAATGTTGGCAGAGACTGGATAGCTTTTCTCCAGATGTGCATAATACAGATACTCTATCAGACCATCTACTTATATCATGACCCCAGGAAAGTTCTTGAATCTCTTTGAGTCTCAGTTTCTTCATTCATCAAGTAGAAAAATAATGCCCACCACACAGGGTTATTTTAAGAACTCAAGAACTAATGCTTATCGAGTGCTTACTATGTTTCAGGCCCCGTACTATGCGTTATACATGCACTAACTCATTTAATCTCACACTAACCCAAGGGATTAGGGACTGTTATTACCACCTCCTTACCACAGTTTATAGATGTGGAAGCTCAGGTGTAGGGAACATAGGAAGTTGCCCAGGTTATACCTCGTGAGTGAGAGAGCCGGGCTCAAAGAGAGACAGACTGAGCCTGAGACCCACACTCTTGATCCCCGGCCCCAGTTCCTTGAACCTATGAAGTGCTCAACTGTGGTTGTGCTCTCTCCTCTTGGACCTCTTCTTGACATCTTCGTCTTCTATTTCATCAGAAATTATATGGGAGATGCTGCAACTCTAGAACAATGTGAAAATGTCCTATGTGATTTTTCCATAAGTGCAAGACTTCTAAATATATTGCAGTCTCAATTCTTAATAGTATTTCAAATGTTGGACCCAGATCCAGTTACCTCTGTTCCTGTATTCCTGTTCTGATCAAAAAATCAGAATTGCATTAATTATATCACCAATGGAGCAAAACTGATGTTTCAGCTGCATAGGTCCAGACAATTTATTTACTTTTCCAGTAGACTGCCTCATTTATTCAGTCAAATACAGAAATACTCTCATAATATAATTTTATAAATAACAGAAAATGTATTCTTATATGCCCAAACTTTTTTTTTTTTTTTTGTGGTACGTGGGCCTCTCACTGTTGTGGCCTCTCCCGTTGTGGAGCAAGGGCTCTGGACGCGCAGACTCAGCGGCCATGGCCCACAGGCCCAGCCGCTCCGCGCCACATGGGATCTTCCCAGACAGGGGCCCGAACCCGTGTCCCCTGCATCGGCAGGCGGACTCTCAACCACTGTGCCACCAGGGAAGCCCTGCCCAAACTTATTTTTTAAATTAAAACATTTTCTGCAGAAATATTTGTAACATGTATTATATATGTTCCTTCTGTAAGTTAGAATCTCATGGTTAATATTTTAATTTCTTGATTAATGAAGGTACATATGTACATTGAACTATACAAAATACAGTATTGCTCCAAAGCCAGCTAAGATGTGTACAACTAGTTTCCCCTTAAATGGAGATGCATCTTTGTATCCTTTTGTCATTTGTTTTGGAGAGTTTGTATCTTCTCTGTTAATATCACCTTATAGGATATCTATCCTCATTTCCTTAGTGCATCTGCTTCTACAAAATTCCTACCGGCATCCATGTCTTCTTATGATGGCTAAACTGAGAAAGCTAACGAACAACTTAGTCAGCATCTGGTGTTAATGTAAGAGCAAATAGGTAAAGAGTATCAGCCTAATGGGTCCTTTTATAGGTAAGTTTCATAAGCATTTAGTGCATGGATTCAGGTAGCTTATATCCTCACCAGGTAATTTGCCTTGTTTCACGGATCTTCCCAGTGTTCTAGACAGTTTAGACGGCCAGGTGAGTGACCCCCAGATAAAAGAGGATTTGCTGTATTTGTCTTTTACTATTAATGTACCCCAAAGTGGATAATCACTGTGCAGCAGCTCCATTTACTTGTCTATACAAGCTAAATGCTCTATCGTAATTACCCTTCAAAACAAGTGCCTACATCTGATGAGTGGCCTACACAAGTGACACTGAAGGGGTACAATTCTGATTCCTCTGATGCATCTGTCAGTGACAATCATCTTTCTGAGAATGATGAATGATACAAACAGTGGACTCCAAAAAGACCCCTGAGCTTTCAGTGGTCCTGACCCTTTAACTAAAATAGGAAGCTCTTTGCTCAGAAGGAGAATTGACTCAGTGTTGGATCCAAGCTAAAAATGGCTGGGCTGTAACAGGTGATTTTTTTGAGTTATAATGAAAAGTCACCAGAGTCTGGGCATCTGTGGACATAAGTAAGATGACAAGAAGACAAACATTGAACTGAGGAGCTTGCTGCCACGTTAGTAAGGGATTCAATTAAAAACATCTTATCAAATTAAAAGTATTACAGAGGACCCAGTGAGTTCCGGAAAGCATGCTAGACACATCAATCACAGGAATGGAACAGCCCAGGTCTGGTCCCTGCAGGAAGGTTCTGTGGGAACAGAGACACGTTGCTCTGTAGGCACGAATCCCTGGGACGTTCTTGAAATTAGGCTGCATTTTCCCTGCCAAGTCGTTGAAAATGAACTTTAGGCTGTCGAGGCTTAACCGAGAAATATTTGTCTTTTAAACATTTTTAGAGAGGAGGTGATAATTTGTGAAATGATTGTTAGAAGACCAGATAATTTTTGCTGTTCTTGTTGTTGGCTCTCAAAATTATACCTTTCCCGCACTGCCTGGCCACCTCCCTGTCCTCCAGAAGGAGTGGGTAACAGTTTGGACATTTTTTTTCTGGTAATGACATTTTAAGGCTATTTGTCATCTCCTAGAATACTCTGCCCGTTTTTCTCTTCAGCTCTTCAAAGACATTAGACCAGAATCTTAAAAGAGGTCAAAGATAGAATAGATTCTGAATTAGTGATTTTGATTCAGGCAGGGAAGTTCTTAAAAAGGGTGTGTCAGAAAGCATGTATGCTTTATAGTATGATGCCTAAAACAAGGGGCATCATACTATGGGGGCTGGAAATCCTACAAGCTGTGTTATCAAGCACATGTGTAAATATTGCCAATGGTCAAGGTTTCAGAGAAAACAAATTCAGTGTCAGGTTGAAGAGCTTACATATTTATGATACCTTATGAAAGGGAAGACAACTTGAAGATGGTTTTATCACCAAGAAAATCATGAATCAGGGACAGTGGTCGATGCGTGTCTCTGTGTGAAATTGGACTATTTAGCTAAGTGTGTTGAAGTGCTGATGATCTAGGGTTTTAATTATGACATTTGATGTAGAATTCATTTACTCATTTTCCATTCAATTCAGCACGCGTTGAGCATCTAATGGGTATCAAGCATGAGTTAGACACTGAAGAATCACAGACAAATAAATATTTTTCCCACTCTCAAAATATTCACAATCTGAATGGTGAAAGATACAAAGAATATGTTTTCTACATTGTACCCAGGCAGGAAAAGATACAAGAGTTATGAAATCATAGAAAAAGAAGTCACTAACTGCTTTGTGAGAGTCCAGAGAAGGCTTTGCATGCTGAGTTGTCAAGTAAGACCTGGTGTGCATCAAGTTCAAGGGATGCCATGTACTCCCTGGATGTGTGGACAAAAGTGACAGGGTCTCTAGCCAGAAAAGTAGGCAGCAACTGGATTGAGTACACGTTTACCAAATGATAAAGTGTGAAAATTAATCTATCAAGATGGAGAGCTGTGTAATTTTTCAAAGCACAAGAAGGAAATGATCCAGTTGTAAAGATCCAGTTGTAAAGATCAGGCTGGCAGCAGAGAAAAGCATGGATTGGGGAAGAGCAGTGTTCAGAGGTGAGCAGTCCTTAACCACACAGACGGTAAGATGTGACGGCAACGTGCTAATGGAATGAAGGAGTCAGAGATTTCTGAAAAGTACCATACTTGATGACTAATTGGACTTGTGGGGAAATGGAGAGAGGGCCATCTAGGAAGTCTGATAGGCTTCGGTGTAAGTAACAGCATTAGCTGACGTAAGAGCAGAGGAGAATGAAGGTAATGAAAACAATTTACATGTATTGATTGCTCGCTGAGATCAGACGTTATACCAACTCCTTTCCATGGATTATCTTATTTCGTCCAAATGATAACCCATGGAAGGAGGCAATATTAACATTCGCATTTTACACAGGAAAAACCAAGTTAGAAAAGTTAAGCAACGTTTACTGATCATACAACTGTTAAACGGCAGAAAGAGCAAAAAGGTGCCTGCCTTTGTTCTGTAGTTACATGAAATCATAACGGCTAATACTGGACTTATCATTCTTCCCTTCTATCTCTCTCTTCACTGGGATAAAAACTTCTTAAGGCAAAGATCGTATCCCATATGGTGTGCATCTTTCTAATATCTAGTAAATGACTACTGCACAGTAGGTACAAAATAAGTTTATGCTTTGGGACATGATTAAACCTGGGATACAGAGCTGGTGGCACCACTGCCATAAACCACAGTGTTATTACTTATTGGTAGCTTTCCCTTAAATTCCTTATTCATTCATAATTCATATGACATAGGACACAATCCAATACTGACAACTGCCTAGAAAGTGCCACGGAACCTCAAAAGAGCCCATGTTGTTTATCGAGCTATTGTCTCTGGGGTCCAAACCCAGCCCACACCTTGATGCTGGGTCTGGCCTATGAAAGGTCACTGTCCCTTTGCCAGCTGCTCCCCGGAGGTTCGGCCATGGGGGGTACAAGGGGAAGGCAGGAAGAAGAGGAGGGACTCACCCACCCTACTCTGCTTCCTTTTATGTCCGCGTCACCCGACAGTGGACAAGGGTTCTTCATCTGGGCAGCGATGGTTGGTTTCACCTTTCACTTTTCCCAACACCATCCAGTTGCCCCCGAGAAGGCCCGGGTCCCAGACACACTTCTTCTATCCAAGTTTCCTCCGAGGGGCTTCTGGAATTCTCCCTCAATATCTCTGTGAGACCTCACTGTTCCCCTTTGCCTTTTAGTCTTCCAAGACCTGTATGACCAATTCCTTATATTAAAATTCTCTCTGCTAAAATAACTGGCTTCATTTCCATTTTCCTGACTAGATTGTGGCTGAAAGTGTCAGGTGTTTATTTCCCCCTTTAGAGCTGAAGGAGGGAACTTTCAAATTTTCTAGCAGAAAATTCTCCCAGGGAGGGTGGCAGGCTTCCCCTTCCCATCCATTTAGAGAGGGTTGCCTGGGTAACCCCTGCATAACAGGGTTGCAAATATCAAGAGAGGAGGCATCACCAATCAGGCCATTAAGGATCAGGTCTGTTGCTGCTCCTTCCTGAGCAAGTTTACTGCTCTCCTGTACTGAATATCAGAGAAGAAGAGTTAAAGAGAAACTGGATCTTTTTCCTGACAATTTTTTATTATTACAATAGTAAATTTCCCTAGTTGGTTACTTTTGTGACTAGCTGTTCAACTCTGTGCTAAGTGATCTAATAGGAATCGGGCCCCAAAATGATTCCTGAGTCAAGGACTCTGCTTATAAGGGGATTGTATAAGCACAGATTTTTAAATTAATTTTCTTAAATATAATTGATTCTATGATCGTTAATATTTTCCCCCAAAAAAAACAGAAAACCGGTCTGTTCCAAAATTTCAGAGAGCATCACACAGTGTGTCATGATTCTCTCTTTTGTTTCAGCTAATCGGTAGTTCTCACCGTGTTTGGCACCAGCTGACAAATGGCAAGCCAGAATAAACTACTGTTTCAACGCCAGAAGAATCCCTTAAAGGGTTTTTAGTCTTTTAAAACAAGAAAATCACCTTTGGTCCTGCTCCATAGGGCTGGGCATCTGAGTTGCTGCATCAGAGCATCTGTAGGCCTCATCCTGGGGGTTACTGGGTAGAGGCATGGGGGGTGGAGAAGAGGGAAAGCACTCAGAGTTGGCCATTTTCATGCATTTGGAGGGTGAAGGGTCACATGAGTTGCATCACCACAGTTAGACTATAAGTCAGACTATGTCAGGGGTTGCATACATATATACGCAAAGAAGAATCAATCCTCTCACTGGACTGAATGTCAATATTATGACACAGTGTGAGTGTGTTTTGTGTTTGGTAATTGCAATCATTGTTGCTTTTGTTGTGGTCATCCATTTACAATGCTTGGTGTCAGTCTATTTATCTCTTGTAAAAATAAAATACAGTGTGTGTGTGTGTGTGTGTGTGTGTGTGACAAAAAAAAAGAAAAAAAACAAAAAACACCATGCTTTGAGCCCCAACTCCAAAAAAAAAAAGAATCAATCCTCTCACTTTGCAGAATTTCTTAGGGTATGTATCAAATAAGTCTGCTTTTTTCAGTCACACAAAAATCAATTTGCTATTTTCACCTTCAAAATAGCTGCTTCAGTAACACTCTACCCTCTTTGAAAGGACGTGTTGCTTTAGAGTAGAACAGTTATAGGCTCTGAAGCAAAATAGGTCTTTTTTATTTTTCACTGTTCACTAATTGTGCGATCTCACCCTCGCTGTCCCCATCTGTAAAATAGATCTTAAGTGGAGTAAAAGAGAAGACTTATGTGAAGGTCAAGATTCACAGCAAGACATCAATAGATCAAAAATATTAGCTCCTCTCCTTCATTGTAAAACAGAAAATTAAAAATTCATGGTAGTATATGGAGGAATTTTTCAATGCATTCAAGCTAAATAGGATTTAATTCTTACGTTATTCTCTTTTCTGTTCCCCTCAGGTTTATTGAGGTATAATTGACAAATAACTTTGCATATATTTAAAGTATTCAATGTGATGCTTTGAGATTTGTCTACACTGTGAAATGATTACCACAATCAAGTTAATTAACACACTCATCACCTCACACAGTTACCTTCTTTGCAGGGTGAGAACTCTTAAGATTTACTTTCTTAGCAAATTTCAAATATATAATAAAGTGTTGTTAGCTGTAGTCACCATGCTGTACACCAGATACTCAGAACTTATCAATCTTATAAAAAAGTTTGTTTCCTTTGACCAACCTCTCCCCATCTCCCCCACCCCCCAACCCCTGGCAGCCACCTTTCTACTGTCTGTTTCTATGAGCTCAACTTTTAAAAAAAATTCCACATCTAAATGATACCCATAGAGTATTTGTCTTTATTTCCCTTAGTACAATATCCTTCAGGTTCATCTGTGCTGTCTCAAATGGCAGGATTTCCTTTCTTTTTCATGGCTGAATAATATTCCATTATATTTGACTAAATATGGAAAATGTAGCAAATATTTTATAGGAATTGTGTTGGTACTGTTTGTGTGAAGGACCAGGGGTAGATATTTCAAAAATTCCTACAGGTCAAATACCAAAAGCTATTCAAAAGAGCCTTGTAAGTATGACAGTCTACACTTGCCAACACAGGTGGGACATTAATCCATGTTTATTGGCAGGACTATGGCATCCAGTTCACTTGGTTGAATGGTCACATTTCAAAAGTATTAGACACTTGATTCAAGTGGTGAACAGGTCTTCCTCTGGTCCTTGATCATCAACCCCACTGTCTGGAAATGTTTCAGAATGCAAGGGAAGCACAAGAGGGATTTTTGTGACATTTCCTTTAGCAGATTATTGTATCCAGAGCACCCAGCTCAGTAAAAGCTTACTCCAGGATAACGAGTTTCATGTGTACACATATTGGTAGCAGCCCCCTTCCCTCCCACACCTATCACTGTATCATTCTAGACCCTGGATTGGGCACCATAGTGAAGCCAGCTGGCAGAGCTCAAGGATGCCAGCAGGGTAAGGGCACCCCCAGAACACAAGTTCATTTCTCTCATAAATAATAACCAAGGCAGGTTAATATCTGGCTCGTGTTCATCCAATAATCTACGATGCACTGAGTGATAAAAACCCTTGATGTTCAGGGCCCAGTGTGGTTTCATGTTTGGGCCATCCTGAGATGGTGAATCCCCACGCTATACAGTGTAATGAAACTTAGCTCTGAATGACTCTCCTGACACATCCCTTGAGTTTCTGTCTGTTCTGATCTGAACCTGCCCAGCAACTGGCCATGTGTTCATTTTCTTGCCTTTGAGCTCACCTTGGTGGTTGCACGAGCCTGACCAGGTAAGGCAGGCACTTTCTTGTTACATTCTTCTGGGAAACCTCCCCAGACCGACCGTGAGCACAGCCCCCTTCAAAGGGGCTTCGGACACACAGTGCTCTCCATCATGTGATGCTGCCAGCAGAGCCGCAGCCATGGGAAGAAGCAAGGTACCTGACCCAGAGATGGTCAATCCTTAGAACAGCCAGCTGCCTATAGTCCAGTAATGCTGACAGCTGCTCAAAGCATCAATGGAATCCACTGTCACAGAGTTTGAATAAGAACCACACCAAAAAATGAGCAGTTCATAACCAGGGCAGAAACTAAAAGATTCCCACGGAGAAGCTTTAAGCAGGAGCCCCATGAAGTGGGTCAGTATCACAGGCATCAGAATTAGGGCCCTGGGAAAGCTTCATCTCCGTTTTGGCTGTGGATGACGGAACAGCGTGGATCCTGAATTTCCTCAAGGGTATGTCCCAGATAGGTAGCCAGCTACGTCTTCTCTGTTTACCCATATCGGTACAACACAGTTGTCTACATTACCTGAGAAATTCTGAGTTTGTCTCATTCTTGCAGCATTCTGGTCATGACTTTGTTTTTCCTCAGTCCCAGTTCTCATGGTCCCCCAGTTGTTCCACATTCACTAAGTTTCCTAGAGTGAAAACCAGCTCACCTGTTCTTTCCTCCTGCAGTCTGTTCCCCTTTGGAGCTGCTTGCATTCAACATGACCTGGACACCTGATCCTCCACCAGGAACTAGACACTTATCCAAGCTGCTCCTACATCACAGTGAATGTTGAAGGTGGGCTTTGAAGATCTCTGAGGTACTAATTCAGTTACCTCCAAATACCTATAACACCTAGGGTCATTGCTTAGGTTCAACAGGAAGCCACCTACCGACTAATTCTTGGCGAAATAGAAGACCCTCAAAATTACTGTGCATGTCCATCTTCTTTGATGTCTAGATTTCCTTGGTAATTGATTGTTCCAGGCTACAACTTCATAAAGTGGAAAGGCCAGTGGGCTAGGAGTCAGAAGAACCTGGTTCTAGAACCTGGATTTACCACATTATTAGGCATGGGGATAGATTTAATGTTGTTGGGTCTCAGATGTCTCATGTATAACTTGGGATTATAATGCTTGCTTCCACAGAACACTTATGGTGTAGAAGGAATAGCCAAACTAGCGCTACATGGCATTTCTTAAATATCGTGAACATAGATGCATCATTTTCAAAATCTTCCCTAAAACCTATGGTGGGTTCCTTGAGTTTATGCTGTAAGATATTAATATAAATTTCAGAGCTAGATACATATGTTACAGAACTATAGGAATATTATATTAAGACCAGCTATTTTTTAAATGTCACTGTCTGCATTTAAGGGGTGACAATATAATTTACTTTAGTGGGAGGACTGATCCTTCATTTGCGAAAATACTTTAAGGGCCTTTGGTTATGTAAAGATCTTAAGTAACTGAGCCAAGTGTAGAAGGAAATTGAAGAAAAAAGAGACAGACTACCCTGAGCAATTATTTTACAGATCACTCTTTCCTGAGGGGTAGGAGCAGGGAGACACATCACTGTAGAGATTCTATTTTGGTCTTTAAGGATTTTCCTTTCTTCTTCTGGTAGATCTAAGAGAAGGTGTATGAGGGACCTGGAACTAGGGAAAGAGCAAGGCCAGGAGTGGGATCTCTGTTCTGAGCCAGGAATCCAAGCAAGAGGCGGATGGCCAAGGGGAATGTCAGCCATTGTGGACCCCTGTGGAAAGAACATGGTCAACAGATTTAGGATTTTTGGGTTTTGTTTTTTAATTAATTTTTTTTTTTTTGTGATACGCGGGCCTCTCACTGTTGTGGCCTCTCCCGTTGTGGAGCACAGGCTCCAGACATGCAGGTTCAGTGGCCAAGGCTCACGGGTCCAGCCGCTCCGTGGCACGTGGGATCCTCCCGGACCGGGGCACGAACCCATGTCCCCTGCATCGGCAGGCGGACTCTCAACCACTGTGCCACCAGGGAAGCCCTGTTTTTTAATTTTTAAAGCCAGCTACTAAGTACAGCTTCGTTAACCTTTGTAGCTCCTCCGCATTGCTGAGCAGAATGAGAAGATAGGTCTGCATCCACACTTGAGATGAGGTCACAGGAAAGAGCATCTTTCCTTCCCACCAGGCATCCCTGAGGCCCCTGGAGAAGGTGGCAGGTGATCCAGGTGGGGCGGTGATCAGAGGTAAGCAAACAGGATTGAAGCAAGGAGCTCATGCACAGAACGAAATGTGACCAGTGGAAGGTGAAACCTACAGATTCAAAACCCAGTAGGGGAATTCCCTGGCGATCCAATGGTTAGGATTCGGCACTTTCACTGCAGTGGGCTCGGGTTCGATCCCTGGTCTGGGAACTAAGATTCCATAAGTCACGCAGCGAGGCAAAAAAATAAATAAATAAATAAATAAATGGTAGTTTTCAGAAAATCAGCAGGAGGGGCCCCATTACCAAACTCAAGTGTTTCACTGAATGTGAATACATCCCAGAGGTCCTGGGGATCCAGCAGACCTGGGACCTCTTTGTACATCCCCAGAGGTGGAAGTCTTACCATGAAGACAAGGCAATGCAATGTCCTTTGAGAAGCTGGCTTTGAGCCCTGTGGCCTTGGGTAAGGTGCTTACATTCGGGGGCTCAATTTCCTCAGCTGCTAAGTTCCTACAGGGCTTCTGTGAGAGGCAGAGAGAACACCTGTCAAATGCTTGGACATGGTTAGCAAATGGTAAGCACTTTGGGTATATGCAGAAGCATGCAAGTCCCATGCCAGCTGTAGGTGACGGCAATTCACGGAGGCAAACACTGAGAGTTTAATTTGAGACACACTTACGCTTGAAACACAGGCTTCCGGAGGGCAATGCCTGGCACACCGAGATTGTGTTGAGGGCCTTAGACACCACAGCATTCACTATTGAACGGCCAAGCTCTTTCCACACTACCTAGAAATTTATTTCTGGGTTAATACGAGGTGATGGTTTCAACCTGTAAATCCCATTAAGTTTGAATCCTGGTTACTTCAAGGTAATGCATAAGAAACAAGGTTGTCATGGCAATTTAGATCTGAGACTCACAGGTGATCATAGACCCTAGCTCTGAGGCTCAAGGGACAGTATATTTTCCATGCTTCATTTTTCATACTGGAATTCTCTTCCCCTTCCAACATCCAAAGACTCGATTGCTGGAATCTCTGTGGGGCAGAGATTGACTTTTTACATTGTTTGAATAATGCTCTGAGGTGGTAATTACAAATCTAATAGATACATTTTTATATTGGGAAATTTTATATTGGAAAATTCTATGTATCTGAGAGCTTTTAGTAATGACTGTCTTTTAATCTAATAGTTTGAGGTAAACATAGGGATAACCATCAAGCATACTCCACTTGATAAATGTGTGATATCAACTCTGCACTGTTCTAAATAAAACCCCTTCATTATCTAGTTTGAGGCTATATTTTCAACATTCAGCAAATAAAACGTACCTCTCACACTTGAGAACTCTCTCACTGAATTTAGCTCAGGTACATATTTCAGATTCTTCTTTGTGACACGATTACTTATATTATTGTAAGGCACACAAATGGCCCAAACTGTTTGAATTGTGACTTCTATACAAATAGGAAGATCACTTTGTCATGAGACCTTTCAGAGAGGTTAGAGGTTCTAAACTACTTACCCTGTTGGCCCAGAGTGTGGTAGCAAAAGAATTATGTGCTTTTACAGGCCAGCCTGGCTGTTTCCAGTACCCTTTTTGACAGTTTTGCTTGTTTTCCTACATTTATTGTTTTCGAAGAGCTCAGGTTTTTAGATGCAGGAAAAGAACTACTGGCTTTTAGAAGATCGGCAGACTTCAAGATTCATCTACTGACATGAGGGCAGAGACGTCATGATTGCTGCCTGGTCCCAAAATTTTCTTGATCTTTCTGCTTTCAAGCACCACTTACCACTTTATGTAAGAGAATGCTTCTTCTTGAGGAGTATATTATTAATATGTCCAAGGATATAAGATGACCTTCGGCCGTAACGACATGTTCTTACGTACATTGCCTAGAAATTCATTTAAAATGAAAATCGTTAGGTTCTGTCAGCCTCTTTATAATTATCAACCCCAACTGAGAAAAAAACATGGAAAAGGGCTTCCCTGGTGGCGCAGTGGTTGAGAGTCCGCCTGCCGATGCAGGGCACACGGGTTCGTGACCCGGTCCGGGAGGATCCCATGTGCCGCGGAGCAGCTGGGCCCGTGAGCCATGGCCGCTGAGCCTGTGCGTCCAGAGCCTGTGCTCCGCAACGGGAGAGGCCACAGCAGTGAGAGGCCCGCGTACCGCAACAAACAAACAAACAAACAAAAACATGGAAAATGTTACTGCATGATTATAAACATAATTTAGAAAGCGTTCTTTAAAGAAAACCATTAACTTAATATTCAAAATAACCGTACATGTAGGTATTGCGGTTAACTCTGTTTTATGAAGGAAGAGAGTAGATTTCAGGAATGTTGTGAAGATTTTCAAACTCACAGTGCCAATAAATGGCAGGCCCAAGATCAAATATTCTTCGGTTGTATTAATGTATTCATTAAACTCTCCTGCAAAGCTCATATGCCAGCCTCTTGCAAGGTCAAGATTCCCTGCCCCACTCTTTAGGAAGATTCTGTCACAAGGCAGACAGATACACCAGCCAAGAAATTGTCATACTATGTGCTACATGCTACAAAAAAAGAACATTCATTCTCTCTGGTAGGCTACGAAAGTTTCCAGGAGGGTATTCTATCTGATCTGGGTTTGAAAGCGTGCTATTACCTCATAGACTAGAAAGCGCATAGGCAGAGCCAGGGAAGCCAAGAGCAGCCTCACTTGCTTGTGGATGATAGTGGTTTGGGACTATGGGAACATGAAGAGTCAGGGCCTGAGTGGCAGGAGGTATGGCTATCTTTAAGCTTTAACTAGCTACTTTTAGGGGCTGGATGATGTCCTCATATGGTCTGAAAGTCCTAACCCCCAATGTAAACTTATTGGTCTTTAAAAAGGTAATTAATTAAAATGAGGTCATTAGGGTGGGTTCTAATCTTATCTGGCCTGTGTCCTGATAAGAAGAGATCAGGACAAACAGACACACACAGAAGGAAGACCCTGTGAGATCACAGCAAGAAGGCAGCCGTCTGCAAGCCAAGGAGAGAGGCCTCAGGAGAAACTGCTCCCATCAACACCCTGATTTGGACTTCTGGACTCCAAAAGTGTGAAGAAATACATTTTTATTGTTTAAGCCACCCAATCTTCTTTGTTACAGCAGTCACAGAAAAGCAATCAGCTGCTTCTATCTTTTGAAAATCTTTATTGAGACCACTCTATGCCTCCACCAGCAGCACAGGCAAATAGCACTCAGTTCTAAGGAAGAGCGCCTGTGCTATAATCACCCCAAAGCAGGGACTGTCACCAGGACGGTACGCAGGGTACGATGCAGCCACATTCCAGCACCAGCTGGATAAGCGCCTTGCAAGGAGACTTCTGCAGGTGCTAGGCAGAAGTCTCTGCAGGTGTACAGCTTCAGGGGCCATGGAAAGAATGGCCTGGGCAGAATGGCTGGTGGCATACCCCACAGAGGGCCTTGCCAGAAAGCGGCAGGGGCGGCCGGAGCAGAGCAAATCTCCCTTAGCCATCCAAGCTGATTTGTGGCCTGATATAGCCTTTTATGTGGCTTCCCTCAAACTTCACATAATTCATGGCTGCAGCTCATTTGCATTACCATGCTCAGGACAAGGCTTCCAGAAACTCCTTTGAGGGCGACCTCCACAAGGTCACCCTGCAAAGTGGAAGGAAGATGCACTCTGGCTTGTGTGACAGCCACTGGGAGGAACAGGCTTCTGAAGGTGTCATGTAGCCCCTTAAGGCTACCCCAGGTTTTATTTTTAATTGTTACAGACTTAACTATCTCTTTGAAATGCTGCAACAGGGCTGACCCAGCTACAAGTCAGCTCCTGCTAGGGAAATCATGTGAACCCGTACCTCTCCTCCAAAGACCTCCCAGTACATCTCCTGGCCTCTGGTCTTCCTCCCTGACTCTTTCATCCTCCAAAGAGCTGCTGGAGGGTGTGCTCCTCCCACAGGGCTGTCATGTCATTCCTGATCCTGAGTTTCATCTTTTAAAACAGTGTTTTTAAAATTTGGTGTCACTGCTGTTAAACACATTTTTTGAGCATGCATAATATGTGCATTTATATCTTTTTATAAATTAGACATTTAGGGCTTCCCTGGTGGTGCAGTGGTTAGGAATCTGCCTGCCAATGCAGGGGACACAGTTTCAATCCCTGGTCCGGGAAGATCCCACATGCCGTGGAGCAACTAAGCCTGAGGGCCACAACTGCTAGAGCCCACGCAACTAGAGCCCGTGCATCGCAACAAGAGAAGCCACCACAATGAGAAGCCTGCGTACCACAACGAAGAGTAGCCCCCGCTCGCCACAACTAGAGAAAGAACGTAAGCAGCAATGAAGACCCAATGCAGCCAAACATAAATAAATTATTTTTTTAGAAATTAGACATTTACTACTATATACATATAATATATACTATAAAAACTACAAAAAAAAGCAGAGAAATTAAAGGAAAATAAATGTAAAAGCTGAAGTCCAAATCCTTTCACCCTGTGTAAAAAACACCACAAACAACTCTGTCCTCAGATGACAGCCTTCCTTTCTGAGTGCCCTGAAATGATTGGCTCACACCAGCCTCTTGCCATTGTCCACAAGACCATGCTTCCTTCCCAGCTCTTTCCTCTGTAGACATTCTTCCCTCTGCCTCCATGGTCTATCTGTTCAAACTTCTCATCTTTCAAGATCCAGGTTAATTATAAACAATGAAAATCACATACCCAAGTAACAGGAAAACTTGTTACGCTATTCCAGAACTCAAACAAACAATACTATACTGTTCTTTAAAATTACATAAAGACATTTTAATCACAAAATAAATATACAAATTAAGGACTTAAGAATGGAAAAGTAAAATGATAAGAATTTCTATAAGCATTGAAAATAGTTAAATATAAATCTAAGAGTTTTGGATCTGGTTATAAACGTAACTGTAGGTGCCCAGAATTTATTCTTATAAAACATATGGAAATAATAATATTAACATGAGTTCAAAATACCAAACCCTATTAGTAGAATGTATAAGTGGAAGAAGGACACTAAGAATACCCAATTCATTATCTAATTCCCAAATTCATTAGGGAATTTGAAATAAAATTTCATTTTGAATTTTACTTATAACAGAAATATACCTTCAGAAATTTCAGGGAAATTTAAATATAACTCCTAGTAGTAATTCAGACGATACTTGAGTCTTCCCAATTATAAGGTAAAATAAAACAATCAATACATAGTTTATAAAGCAAAATATAAAAAAGAAGAAATAATAAGAATGCATAAAAATCACCATGAAATAAGGTGACAAGATGAAAAACATGTAAATTGGTTATGGCATATATTCAAATGTTTTGGAATTTTTTGATGATGTTGGGAAAGTATTTATTGAAAATATTAGCTTAAAGAAAACATAACACAAATATTTCTAAAGTAAGCACATACCTATAGTTATACACACACATCATATACGGGTATATATATATATGTGTGTTTATACATGTATGTGTGTATGTGCATATATACAACTATACATAAAACTATATATTATATGCATGTATATATACACACACACATGTATATATTTATTTACATACATACACACACACATATATATATATTGTTTTTACATCTTTATTGGAGTATAATTGCTTTACAATGGTGTGTTAGTTTCTGCTTTATAACAAAGTGAATCGGTTATACATATACATATGTTCCCATATCTCTTCCCTCTTGCGTCTCCCTCCCTCCCACCCTCCCTATCCCACCCCTCTAGGTGGTCACAAAGCACCGAGCTGATCTCCCTGTGCTATGCGGCTGCTTCCCGTTAGCTATCTATTTTACGTTTGGTACTGTATATATGTCCATGCCACTCTCTCACTTTGTCACAGCTTACCCTTCCCCCTCCCCATATCCTCAAATCCATTCTCTAGTAGGTCTGTGTCTTTATTCCTGTCTTACCCCTAGGTTCTTTATGACATTTTTTTTCCCTTAGATTCCATATATATGTGTTAGCATATGGTATTTGTCTTTCTCTTTCTGACTTACTTCACTCTGTATGACAGACTCTAGGTCCATCCACCTCATGGTTGGACCTCAAATAGCTCAATTTCGTTTCCTTTATGGCTGAGTAATATTCCATTGTATATATGTGCCACATCTTCTTTATTCATTCATCTGATGATGGACACTTAGGTTGTTTCCATCTCCTGGCTATTGTAAACAGAGCTGCAATGAACATTTTGGTACATGGTTCTTTTTGAATTATGGTTTTCTCTGGGTATATGCCCAGTAGTGGGATTGCTGGGTCATATGGTTTTTATCCAAAACCTTACTATAATATCAGCACAAATAAAATCATAGTAACAATGATTAACCAGAGTTTATGTTGCTGCCCCGCAGGCACTCATAGGGTATCTGCTTGTGCAGTCTTCTCTAAGGACTCTCAGATTTTCTGGAGTCAGATAGAGGTGTATAAAACAAAACAAAACAGCAAATATCCAAAAATATCTGTTGCCAATAGTTACTAATGGAAAATCAAACTTTCAGAATCAATTTACTTTCATGCCACATATTTTATTTTTTTCTTGTTATTTATTTATTTATTTTTGCATCTTTATTGGAGTATAATTGCTTTACAATGTTCTGTTAGTTTCTGTTGTATCACAAAGTGAACCAGCTATGTATACATATATCCCCATATCCCCTCCCTCTTGCATCTCCCTCCCACCCTCCCTATGCCACCCCTCTAGGTGGTCACAAAGCACCGAGCTTATCTCCCTGTGCTATGAAGCTGCTTCACACTATCTATTTTACATTTGATAGTGTATGTATGTTGATGCTTCTCTCACTTCGTCTCAGCTTCCCCTTCACCCCCACCCGTGTCCTCAAGTCCTTTCTCTACATCTGCATCTTTATTCCTGTCCTGCCCCTGGGTTCTTCAGAATCTTTTTTTTTTTTTTTAGATTCCATATATATGTGTTAGCATACTGGTATTTGTTTTTCTGTTTCTGACTTACTTCACTCTGTATGACAGGCCGTATGTCCATCCACCTCACTACAAATAACTCAATTTTGTTTCTTTTTATCACGCCACATATTTTAAAAGGTAAAAATGAAGTTTACTAAAAAAAAAAGAAAAATATAATAATAGCTTAGTTCTTGAACAAAAATGACCCTTTAAGGCCATATTTCCCTTAGGTTTTCTGAATATTGTGAGTTTCTTTGTTTTCAAATGTATTTTAATCTATTTTTTATATTTGTATCATCCGTTTTTCCCTTCAAATTGCCTACTTGAAGCTTGTTCAGTTCTTTCCATCTGAATCATAAAGCGATTCCTGGAAGAGGTGGGTGGGGTGGCCTGGTGCAATCCTCGTATATAAGAGGATCAATGGGTTTAGAAAGGAACCTTAGGATCACCAAGCTCTGGCTGGTGGCACTTTTTACACATTTTTCCTGCATCAAACTTTTGAGAAAATAGTCATAGTTGTAATCTAAGTCTAGGGACTGTGGTCTTTCTCTGCATCACTGCCCACATCTGGCTGCCATGTTGCTTCTTTGACCTCTAATTCCCTGAAATTGGTGTCTGGGGCTTCTTGGGCTCCCAGAAGGAGACACTCCCTCCACAGGTGAGTCTAAAGGTGCCCATCTCCCACATCCCTGACAAGGGTGACATCTCCTGATGCTCCAGCATGGCCATCCCTTGAGGTGCCAGACGTGTGTTGGTTCCACATGGAAGCAGGGAGAAGACCCTCTCTGAAGCCTCCCACTCCTCACAAATGCACCAGGCATCTTCCACAATCCAAAAACTTCGGTGCCCCATAATGTCGTGCTGCCCTAACTGCCTGAGAGCAGCTTATTCCTTGAGGGAGGCAACCTGTGGAAGCTGAAAAGGTACGCTGAGAGGAGACACAAGCCATAGCTCTCAGCACAACTCCATCACTCACCTGTCTGCAGGTTTGGCAAATAATTCAACCACTGCTAGGACACTATTTTTATCATCTGGAAAGAGGGGGTAATAGTTTATGTCCTCCCCGTATCTCAAGACTCTTATGAGAATCCAGCGAGGCAATACATGTAGTGGTACCCAGTACAAGTAAGACATGCTGGGCCAGCAGAGGAAACTGCTATGTGTACAGCTCCATGGTTGCACTTTGCATCTCCATTAAACATTTACAGGACATTCCCCAGTCTCAAATGTGGGCTTCTTACAAGTATACAGTAAATCCAGGATTGCTATCTAATGCATTCAGTATTCAGAATGTGTGTTTTGTTATTGATTTATTGATAAATTCTCTATACAGTCACCTGGACTAATGATATCTATCCTGAACAATTGCTAAGCTAGTGATCATAGACCTGCTTTCACTCAACTCTTCTACTCTGTTCCTGATATAGTTCTATGCACAGCTTGGTCTTCAATTCAGTGCTTTTTGATTATGGGAAAATTTTTCTTTTTCTCAGTTCTAACCCTGCTAACAGATACCAGTAAACTCCTGATTAATGGAATTACACATCACTTTCCATCCCAGCATTTGGAGACCAGTGGCAATATGCATAATGACATGCCACATGCTTCAGATATTATTGGGAAGTCCCGGAAAGAGTATTTATTGCCTATGGAAGGAATCCATCAATGGGAAGGGCTGGCATCCTGTCCGTGACCTAGCTCTCACATACCCTGGGAAATGACTCTTTGTGGGAGAAATCAAAACATGTATTTTCTCCTTGCTGGCTGGCTTCTTATCCATTGTAACCCATCTTTTATTTGGCTTATTAGCCCCAAAGTAACACAAACTCAGTCAGACTTACTGGCTTTCGTCATGTGGATGAACTGGTTAAGGATTTTCCCTAAGCACACTGAATGAGAGAAAAATGGAGTGAAATGCACGATATTGGTGAGACAAAGGGCATAGGGGCAAAAATCAGAAGAGCTGTGAGTTACAGCTGGCTTTGGTGTTCACAAGTTTGGTGGCTTCGGGTAAGGTTGCACCTGAGTTTCCTCCCTGTACAATGCGAAATGACCTCACTGGCTTATCCTGAAGGTTAGAGATGGCAGATGTCAAGTACACAGCCTGGTGTCTGGTACAGGTTGGTGCCAAGATCTCCATGTCTGCTCCTGGATTCTCAGGTCGTTCTACTTCGCGGGATTGTATGATGGTCAAGTGAAATAATCCCTGTAAGAGATTTCACTCACTTTGTAACCTCCAACATTATAGAACAAGATGTGAACATGCAGAAGACTGGTTAAAAAAAAAATTTCTTTTGCTTCACTTCAGCAAAATATTCAGAGTATCTTCCATGCAGCCACTATGATCGGTTCTGGAAATTCCAAAGTATCTGAAATACAACTTGACCCGGAGGAGCTCACAGTACACAGAAGTGTCAACAAATAATTCACTTATAGAATAGCATGTGTTACATTCATAAATAAACACGGTGCTATGAAAACTCAGACAAGGGGATCTCATCCCGTGGGGTTCAGGGAAGACTTTCTGGAGGACAGAACAACTTATTGGAGTCCCAAAGGAGGAAATAGATTATAAATGGGATTTTTTTGTTTTGTTTTGTTTTTTGTCAGGGGAAGGTAGTGGGGGGCAGGGAAGGGGGTCTAAATAAAGAGAACAACGTGAGCCAGATACAGGCACATGAAAGAGAGAGAGAGTGTGTGTGTGTGTGTGTATATGTATGCACAGGAAGCCACCCTTAGTATTACTGCAGTGTGAAACTTGATCTGGACTACTGCAAGAGATGGGACGAAACAAAACACTCAGCTTTGAGGGCCATAGAGGGCCACTGCAAGATTTTAAGTCAATTTGCCTTTTAGGAAGATTATCCTGAATGCAGTTTGGGGAATTAATTTAAGGGGAAAGAAGAAAGGCATGGAGCCAGTTAACTGGCTTTGGAACCATGTGAGAAGAGATGTCCTCTGATTCAAGGGCGTGGTAGAAGGGAAAAGAGAAAGGGGTTTAGCAAAGGCCTGAGCAGTAGTTTGAAGACTGGCTGAAGAGAGGACAGAGGCAGAGAAGAGAATCTAGGACGATGGCCAGAGGGCGGGCTGGGTGCAGTGCCATGAAGAGCGCAACGCTGACGGGCCAGAAGTTCAGGCTGCGCATGCGTGCGTGAGTCAGGGGGCACTGGAGCTTGGAGACGGTGGAGAGCCCACGGAGCTGCAGTTATGCTGAACCACCTAGGAACTTGTAGCCTCTGCAGTTACAGAGCAGACCAGCCTTCGCTCAGCAGCAGTTGATTTCTTTCCGGCCAGCTCATTACCAGCCTCACGGCACGTGCTGGACAACCACAGATAATGAACAACCAGAGACACATTTTGCAAAACTAACCGAGGCTCCCAAACTCGGAGGGCCGTATCAGCTCCTTTGCAGAACGGGGGAGTTTATTGATACCTGTTTCAGAGTGAGGTTAACCCCACTCTGGCAGGTTCTCTGTATTGTGCTTCTTTATTAGCTTTGGGATTCCCAAGAACATCTCACACCCAAAGTCCCAGTAGCCAATCCAGGGACAAGGTAAGTTAGTGAATACTTAGGAAATACAGACGCAGGAGGAGATCCTTGTAGACCAAGGGTGGGCCGAGGAGAAAATTCATTGTAAAGTTAGTTTCCAGGGGTAAAGGACCGAGGCTAGTCGTCAGGGCAGCTTTGGGCAAAATGTGAAGAAGTGTTTGGAGCACTGCTTACTTAAGGCACCAGATGGGGGATTTGGAAATGGAGGGGAAACACAGAAGCAGATAATTACACAGCCTACACCAGGAGCTTACACCGCAGTGCCAGAAGTGTTTCTATCCACGGCATTGGAATAAGGCATGCTACATGTCACCTGCAGGGTGTTTTGGACTGTGGTTTTCTGCCTCTTGCTTCTATGTAAATGCAGTAATTTGTTCTTTTAAAAATACTACATTTTTGTCATTTCAAAAGGTTTGGCATGGGAGAGGTTTGGCCTTGGTATTCTCTCCCACCTTGGTCCAGTCTCCTAGGGAATTTGATGGACCTTGGTTCTAATGTGTTGGTATATCTGTGACCTCCTGGAGACAATGCATTCATACAAAGAAGGCTGTTAATGGTGGTGATTTCTAATGCATGGAACTACTTTGAGGCGAGTGAGCTGTGCCTCCCTCCCCAAATTTCACTCCATGCTAACTTTAGGCTTTTTAAAAGATGACACGTGAGCCATATAGGCACTATGTGGTTATAATAGAAATAACACAGATGACTGAAAGGAAGACAAATCTGTATGTTGGAATACCTGTGCTTTTAGTTTGTTTTTTTCTGCTTGTTTTTTTAATTTTAATTCTACAACTTTTCTAGCTCTGAAGATTTTGGAAGTCAATTGTCAACATGTTTAACACTTTTTAAAATGTCAACTTACATGTTTTGATTATGTTGTTATCAATTGATTACATCCCGTAAATTCAACTACACCAAACATTTCATTTATCTTAGGGTAAAGATGGGAGTGGTTAATGACACTGACATTAACGTTTACCCTAATTATGATCTTAAGAAATAACACTTATATTTCCTAAAAATCAATATAATTAATAGCATCCTACACCTGCAGAAGGAGATGAGGGGACTTTCTCAAGACAGGGGCTTTCATGACAAGTTAATAGCTATGGGCTTTGTTCACAAACTTGCCAGAATTCAAAACTGGGGTTCTACAACATCATGGCATTGCTCCTCATATCTGCAAAACCTTCAGGGTTCCGTGGAAAAGTAAACCGAAGTTCAAAACCAATCTTTGAAGCTAGAAAATAAATGCCGACCTACTATTTTCAAGACCTGATGATAAAGCAATATAGAAAAAAAATCAAGGAAGGAAGAAAGAAAAAAAAGAGAAAGTGTTCTCTATCTCTACAGAGGCAACCTGCTGGAAAGCTCATCTGAATTCAAAGGGCAACACTAACCATTAATTAACTCTAAGGCTCTAGAGCCCAGGGCAGAACAGCAGAGCAGGAGAGAAGAAAACGAATTCAGGCAAAATGCTCACTGTGTATAATAACGAATAAGGAAGAGTTGTCTGACCAGCAAAGTTGTAAGTCACTACAATTCTCCCCAGGGAGAATTATGCCCATGGGAAAGGTGCAGAGGAGGTGGGATGTCCAGAATCCGCACCTGCCTCGGGGCAGCCCTTCAGGGTCCTGCTCACACTTGTCTTACTGACTGAGATTCGCCAGCTCACCTACATTTGACCCTATGTTCTCTACTGTTTCTTCAAGTCCAGGCTTTAGACAATCCTCTGGCTTTGCTTTCGCTCTTCTCAGGCTGGAACATCACCCACTTTGACCCTCCTCATAAATGTGGCTGTGTGTCCAGCCCTGTTTGGCATTTGCTGACCATGTTTGGTGAATATACTTCAGGGAATCATGTGTGAGATTGAAAACTGAAAGAAGGAAGGAAGGGAGGGAGGGAGGGGTGAAATCTGTTTTCTCAGCCTAACTTGAAAAGAATAGGCAAGTGAGAAAAGGAAAGAGAAGAAGGTTCGAGCTACCATGTGCCAGGTACTAAACCAGGGCTCTATCTGTAGTAGCTGCCTAACATGCTCTCCCATCACTTAATCCTCAGAACCATGTCTATTTTGCAGGTAAGGAAAATGAGGTTTAAATAGATTAACTCACTGACCTAAGGACACACAGCTTGAAAGTGAAGAGCCAAGGTTTGAGGTCACGGGCATTTCTGGCTTCAAGTCCAGTGGCATTTCTAGAAGATTTTAGAGCCAAGGTGGCAGACGTGCTTACGCCATTGGTGTGCAATGTTAAAAAATGTCTCCATCCAGTGCCCCAACCCCAACAGGAAAGGCTTCTGCACACCAGCAATTATGATTTCAGATCCACACGGCTTCAACTACAGTACCTCATTAGATCAAGACAGGAATCTTGACACAAACCGTAGTTCAAACCAGCTAATTAGGTTAAGATCAATATGAAATCTTTAGACAAAGAAGCAATTGCATGTTTCTGGCAGAGAGATCTGCAGGTTGAGTCAATAAGATAAGGACAAAAGACACACATGTTAAAGAGTATCCATGAACCAGCATCCTTCCTCCATTCTCTAATGACGTGAACAAGAGAAGCTCCTCAGGAAACAGAAGCGAATGAAATAAGCAGGGAAGGCTGGGAGCTGCCTGCCAGGGCCCGGTGTTCAGGACTTAGAAGGCATAGGGCCTGGTTATGTAGCTTCTGACCTCAGTTTTCTCATATCTAAATGGAGTTTGAAAACCAAGATGATTCATAAGGTGATTCTTTCCTGGAGGGTTAGAAGCTCCTAGTTCGTTTTCACACACAGTGTCTTCTTGATCCTCAGAACAGCTCTTTAAAGGGGGTGTTATCATTATTATCTTCATTTACACAGTAAAGAGATGACTCGGGCTAAGGCTTTTAAGTGAATTTGCCCAACATTAGACAGCTAAAATGGAGAGACAGAGCACAGATCCTTCTACCTCCCTATATGCTGTAGGTTTTCTACTTGAGCACACGTCCTTGCGTTGATGGCAAACTGACAAGCCCAGAGACAGACCCCAGTCCTACCTCCACTTAATGCTTCTGTGTCCCAGAGCCCTCATCTGCAAGTCCAAAGTTTTAGATCAGTGGTTTTTAAACTTTGCGGGTCATAGGTTGCTCTGAAATACCAGTGAAAGCTGTAGACTTGACGCCTGGTGTGGTCGGGTTGGGGAGGAGGTCCTCACTCACACAACATGTGACATCAGAGCATCACTGCTCCCATGCACCTCTGATGGGGCGTCTACCCTGGAGTTGGGCCCCCAGCACGGGCTTAGCTCTAAGGCCATTCTCACGCTTAACATCTCAGTATCCTAGGCGGTAGTTTTCTCCTAAGGGACAAGTTCTTATATCTTATTTAACTCTTCGATGTTAAGAAAGGTGATGATTAAATAAAAAGAACTAAAGCAAAAATGAAGTAGTTAAAACGTGCAAAAATGTGCAATTGATGTTTCTACATGCATCATTGATTTAAAGTCAAATTATTTTCAGGTTTTCTTGCCCTCAAACTGTAATTCCCAACCTAGCCCCCCCCCAAAAATAGTGGGATAAATCCTTGTGAAAGAATTTATAAAAACAGAGATGAGAAATTAAGGCTCACTCTGCATTATTATATAAGTTGATTTTGTTTTACATCTTCCTGAATAACTTCCTCTAGGGAAGTGGGCCTCAATCCAGGAAAGAAAATCACAAGGAGGAGTATAGCTGCAAAGTTCCTGTGAGTTTAGCTTGTGAAAAGTGTTCTCCAAAGAGCCAACATCTTCAGAAAGTGATGGCGACCATTCTGATTAAAGGATGCTGCAGTAAAGGGAGAGGTCACCTTAGTTCATATTTCACTTGCCCAGTATACTTTCCACCGGCTGCTCCCCTTGGGTGCTGGCAAGGTCCCTGTCGGGGATCGGGAGATGAGGACTCCTAAGGCTGCAAAAGATGGTAATTCATCCAGGGTGAAGCAAGCCAAAGCCTGGTTATTCAAACTAAATTTCAAACCCCGGAAATATGAGGTGCTGACAGTTACAATAGTCAGAGCAGGAGCTGCAGTGACCAGGGTCCTGAATCAAAAAAGGATGTCAGGGGAGGGAGAGCAGGACAAGACAAGAGTGAGAGGCCACGTGCACTCCATGGACACCCCGGGAGGAGGTCCAAAGCCTGCTTCTGAAGAGTGCACAGGATGAAGGAGAACGAGATTGGAAGTCGTCAAAAATAGAGAGTCGAGGTTGTACTGCAGGGAGGGAGTGTGGACCAGCATCATATTGGTTTCACCAGATCATGTGGCACCATATGCTGGATCTCAGGTTTTCTTCCCCAGTGGCCTGATACAGAATATCTTGCACATTTTTTGCAAGATCACATTTTTAACCAAGGTAGGTACAAGCCAGATGGTTTGCCCCCAACCCCTCACTAACTAGATGCTCTTTGCGTTTCCATTTAACCCACAAGGATCCATGAGGCTCTGAGTATAATTATAATGCAAATTCCACCTCAGCTTTTACAGATAAATTCTTAGGCAGAAACACTATACAGTGATCAGCCTCTGCAGCAGAATGGGATTATTGAAATAATATATATGATTTACTTTTTAATTTTTGATGTATCCACTTTTCTAAAGCTAATTCTTAAGTGCAAGTTTGCAACATCTTTACACTTTTCCTAGTAACCTCTGACTCTAAATTCTCATGTGTCCCCCCAGAGGGTTAAACCTTAGCAGATTGTGACCAATAACCAAATAGGGAGATAAGTCTTAGATTTTGAAGAATATAAGGGAAAAATAAACTTTATACTTAAAACCGAAAAATAATTATTGGGACTATTTTCCAAGACAATTTAATACTTCAAACATGGTTTATCTGAATGAAATTGACATTTTTGTAGCTGAAAAGCAGTTGAGTGCAGGCAATTTCCTGCAGTAGAGAGAACAGAAGTTTCTGAGAAGAGGGGCTGCCACCAGAGAGACCCTCCACGTCCTCTGCTGCTATTCCAGTCGCAATGGATGGGTCCAGATTTCGATGATAAGAATGTCTCAACATAAATTCCACTTCCTCTTTTAATTTTCACGTGAGAATCAAAACCCCTTAGAGACAAACGTCAATTGGGCTGCCTCTTCCCTTATATCAGTCTTTCCATTCTGAGCTTGGGGTACCCCTGAGATGACACCCTAAGTCTGGGACAACACCTGGGACCAGGTGAGGGTGAGACAAGGGCAATGCTCTGGGGATGCTGGAGTCTCCCTTACCTCTTGACTCTTTCCCTTTGCAGTGAGTTAATTGTTCCTTCTCGATTTTCTATGACTCCAGGAAACCTCTCAAGTCATGTGGTAGGGAGGGGACTCCCTGGAGAGCGGATGCCCTGTAGGGCTGGCCCTGCACAAGGGGTCTCAAACCTGTGCTCCCACTCAACACTCTCCAGCAACTATAACTGCTCTCATTTCATTAATAAGGAGACCAAGGCTTGAAAAAGCTAAAGAACATCCCCAGGGTCATAGGGCTCAAGAGGGCAGAACTGGCGTGAGATGCAGTCATATCTGACCCCAGCACCTCCCGATGTGATGTTTCCTGTCTCCTCCCTGACCTCTCGGCCACAAGCACCTGCACAGTCATCAGTCTTTGCTTTATCAACTCAGAGCAGTTTGACCCATTTGGTGCACACATCTTGTGTTTGAAATTCAGTTAATGGTTTGTGGTACTTTAATAAACACAAAATGCATAAAAGTAAGGATTTTTTCCTTATTTATGGAGTTGTGATTTTTTCAACATTTAAACCAGAGAGCATTGCCAACTGTTAATGAACTGTTGCTCAAGTAGCTTAACCTGAATAGGAAAAAAACAAAACAGATAATGGATAAACAACAAGGTCCTACTGTACAGTGCAGGGAACTATATTCAATATCCTGTGATAAATTATAATGGAAAAGACTAAGAAAAGTATATATATGTATATATACACACATATATATATACATATATATGTAACTGAATCACTTTGCTGTACACCAGAAAGTAACACGACATTGTAAATTAACTACTTCAATTTAAAACAAGAGTGAAAAGGCAACCTAGAAAATGGAGAAAAAAATATTTGTAAATCATATATCTGATAAGGGTTTAATAGGGAGAATATATTTTTTTTTAAACCCCTGCAACTCAACAACCACAAAAAAGAAACAACCCAATTTGAAAATGGGCAAAGAAATTGGATAAATATTTCTCCAAAGAAGATCTACTAATGGTCAATAAGCACATGAAAAGATGCTCAACCTCAATAGTCATTAGGGAAATGCAAATTTTAAAAGCACACACACAGATAATATACAGAGATTCCTTTCCTAAGATAGGGTCATGTTAGTGACCAGGAGCAAACACACTCCAGTTCTGTATCCTAACTTTCACATAATAAATGCTCATTATGTTACTATGTGCTAGACAGATGATTGGCAAATTTATATATTTTAGCAATCTTAATTTAACCTATATCCATTTAATTTATCGCATTTAAGCCTCACGTTCTGTGACATAAGCACCTCAGTTTCACAGATAGAAAAGGAGCTTGTACAACCAGATTGGTTCTATAAAGAGATCTTTCAAAGCAATCTGAGGCAACAGTTTTCCCATCATCTTTTCTGTGCCCATCCTCGATATCTGATTATTAATTTGCTGTATCCTAGAGCCAGAAATAAACCGTTTTATGTTGAAGTCACCAACTAAGTTTGTTTTATTGGTGCTGGGGAGAGAAAGGTCCTCATCTACCCGCATCTGTCATAAAACCCTTGCTTAAAAATCGCTTGGTGGAGACGTCATCCTCCAATACAGAGATAAAAGGAAGATTAAAAAGCTGTGACAGGGAGGGAGGGTGGCATGGACATATATACACTATCAAGCATGGAATGGATAGCTAGTGGGAAGCAGCCGCATAGCACAGGGAGATCAGCTCGGTGCTTTGTGACCACCTAGAGGGGTGGGATGGGGGGTGGGGGGGAGGGAGACACAAGAGAGAAGAGATATGGGAACATATGTATATGTATAACTGATTCACTTTGTTATAAAGCAGAAACTGGCACACCATTGTAAAGCAATTATACTCCAATAAAGATTAAAAATAAATAAGTAAATAAATAAAATGCATGATGTGAATCTGTCCTAGAGGCTAATCACATGCAGTGGGACGGAGAGAAGCCTGGTCTGCTGGTGTTATCAGCTTATCAGCCCCGTATTATCTCTCTCATCTATTTATCATCAGGGCTATCATTAGGAAGATTAAACACCAGAGTCTACAAATAGTCCTGAAATTTTTGTCTTTCATTAGTGACTTATTATTATTACACAAGACCTCCCTTTTTCCAGCAAAGACAATGATTTCTTAGTCTGTGTCAGGACGCAATCCATAGAGAATTCATCAGGACTGAGGAAATATTAAATGCTATTTCCAACTACTGCATCCTATTGTCAGGAGCCATCTTGGATAATAATGGCCTTAATTTATAGAAATATAAATAATACAACAGTGACACCAGGGATCTATGATCATATAAATCTGTCACAGAACAGTACAAATGAACACAGTTAAATGAAACTGAACTATAAATATATCTGTACATCAGCTTGTGATGGAAAAAAGCTTACCAAAAAAAAAAAAAGCAAGAACCTCAACTGCAATAAAAATGGAAGCATCTTTAGTCAACAGAGGCCTTTCACCTTGAAATGTGAGCCATTGTTGCATTCTATTCTTTTGAAACCTTAAGATATATCGAAAGTGATTTTTTTAAAGGAAACAGAGGTCGTGCATCTTGTAGTCTCAGACAATCCCCATGCCTGATGGTGCATGCACCCTTTTATAACTTAAGTAGCGATAACACCTTATATTAGATTTTGTGATGCTCGTTGGAATAACTAGATTTACTATCTTACGAATAATCTAGTGCTGTAGTGTTGTTGGCTTGGGTGGGTAACATTATCTTTTTTTTATTTCAAAAAATGCTGCATTTGCTGTTTGAAATGAATGAAATCTGTTTCCAGGAATGTTCTCTTTATATAAGAAAAGTCATCTGCTTACAGCAGCTGAACAAAAAGATCTTCGTAATTTTTTTCTCTTTTTTTTTTTAAGATTTCATTTTATTGATTACTCCGGGAAAATACCTACATTGCTTTCTACACTAGAAGGGAGAGCATGTACGTAGAACTTTAATGCAGAAGATAAGTTGGATTGATCCCTTCCAAAATTCGTATCAAACACAACTTATTAGAAACACTTTCCATCGAAACAAACAGGCTCAAGAACAAAATAAAATATGCAGAAAGGTTATTGTTGTTATAGGAACATGATATGTTCTGTTCATTATGGAATGTACATTCATGCAATGAGCTGGAAGAAGAAAGCGCTCCACAGTTTTAAATGTTGCCTTGCAGATTTGCAATGTTGAAAATTTTAATTTAACATCCATGACAGAAGTACAAGATTTGAAATAATTAAGTTCTGATTTTATCAAGATGGAAGTGAAGATGCAGGAGCTAGAGGTGATATTTACCCAGACAAATCACAGCTGGTAATTTCACAACGCATCAGGCCACGATGGAGAATTATTCAGAGCTTTTCAATCAGAATACATCTTTAATTGGTAATCAAGATATAATTTTATTAACATGGTGTGTGGTTGGAGGAGGTTTTCTGGGAGCTTTAATCCATTTAAAGAAAATGTAAATATATTAGAATCTCAAATCATCATAAGCGATTGCTACTTTGCTACCAGTGGAATTCATATATGTTCTGTGCCCTCACACAGTTGTTACATGGGATCTAAGTCAAGGGCACTGCTCGGGTCAGTTTTAGGGAAGGGAGTCCCTTCCTCATGGTGCCTCAGCCCCAGTCACCCCCACCAGCCATCCTGTATCCTGTGCCATGAACCCTATGTCTCAGAGAAACAAACTGCATCCTGTAATGCCTGGGCTGGTGGCTGTCCCACAAAGCCATAGAACTGATTTCCTCTCTCACCATTCGCTGCCACTGCACTGGGAACATGAGCATTACATTCTCCCTTTTATCACTTCCCAAATACTGCAATTCCAGGAGACATGATCTTCCTCACCTGTCTCTTTATGTCACATCCCTGGTTCTGGCTTTCACTCAGCATCGACCCATCTGCCTCAGGGGGATAGCCCTCTCGCAGTTGCCCTCTCTGTGTGATCATGGTTGGCCAAGAGGACGCACATATTATGGCTCATAAGATGTAACAGCAAATGGGTTTCCCCGGTGTCGCAGTGGTTAAGAGTCCGCGTGCCGATGCAGGGGACACGGGTTCGTGCCCCGGTCCGGGAAGATCCCACATGCCGCAGAGCAGCTGGGCCCGTGAGCCATGGCCGCTGAGCCTGCGCATCCGAAGCCTGTGCTCCGCAAAGGGAGAGGCCACAACAGTGAGAGGTCCGCGTACTGCAAAAAAAAAAAAAAAAGATATAACAGCAAATAAAGTTCTGGAATTCAAGTGCCTGGGTTCTAACCGCAGCTCCAAAGCTCACTGGTTACTGAACATGGACAACTAACTCGAATCTCCCCCCCATCAGGTTCCTCACCTCACTCATAAAGTTGGTGTGCAGGACTCCCCTCAGGTCCCCTCCCCTCCTGTGTCCCTTGGAGGTCCCTCCCAGGCCGTCCATGCCCCTGGCTCCTGGTAGGACTTGGCAGGCCAGAGACAGAGTGAGAATGAGGGGTGTCTGGGTACTTGTTTTTCTGGCTCCTTCCAGAAGGAACTCTGAGGTTTCTTTGGGCTAAATCATCTCTCCACAGAAAGTCCTTGTTAGACTCAAGACCCCCAGTGTTGTAAGACTTTCTGTTCTTACGGTGCCAAGTAGGCTGTACCAGCCTCACCCTTTTTTAAATTTTTTATTGGAGGATAATTGATTTACAATGTTGTCTTAGTTTCTGCTGTACAGTAAAGTGAATCAGTTATACATATACATATATACACTCATTTTTAGACTCTTTTCCCATATAGGTCATTACAGAGTATTCAGAAGAGTTCCCTGTGCTATAAGGTAGGTTCTTATTAGTTATCTATTTTATATATAATAGTGCGTATATGTCATCCTTTCAGGTAGTGGCAGCACAGCTGCTTCTAGACCTACAAACTTCCACCCAACAGCAGATGTATGATCACTCCCTTTGTGATACCTAGAGACAAATGACAATGAAAGCACGATGATCCAAAACCTATGGGATGCAGCAAAAGCAGTTCTAAGAGGGAAGTTTACAGCAATACAAGACTACCTCAAGAAAGAAGAAAAATCTCACATAGCAATCTAACCTTACACCTAAAAGAACTATAGAAAGAAGAATAAACAAAACCCAAAGTTAGTAGAAGGAAAGAAAACATAAAGATCAGAGCAGAAATAAATGAAATAGAAACAAAACAATAGCAAAGATCAATAAAACTAAAAGCTGGTTCTTTGAGAAGATAAACAAAATTGATAAACCATTAGCCAGACTCATCAAGAAAAAGAGGGAGAAAACTCAAATCAATAAAATTAGAAATGAAAAAGGAGAAGTTACAACAGACACCACAGAAATACAAGCATCCTAAGAGACTACTACAAGCAACTCTATGCCTATAAAATGTACAACCTGGAAGAAATGGACAAATTCTTAGAATGGTATAACCTTCCAAGACTGAAGCAGGAAGAAATAGAAAATATGAACAGACCAATCACAAGCACTGAAATTGCAACTATGATTAAAAATCTTCCAAACAAACAAAAGTCCAGGACCAGATGGCTTCACAGGTGAATTCTATCAAACATGTAGAGAAGAGCTAACACCCATCCATCTCAAACTTTTCCAAAATATTACAAAGGAAGGAACACTCCCAAACTCATTCTGTGAGGCCACCATCACCCTGATACTAAAACCAGACAAAGATACTACATAAAAAGAAAATTACAGACCAATATCACTGATGAATATAGATGCAAAAATCCTCAACAAACTACTAGCAAACAGAATCCAACAACACATTTAAAGGATCATACACCATGATCAAGTGGGATTTATGCCAGGGATGCAAGCATTTTTCAATATATGCAAATCAATCAATGTGATACACCATATTAACAAATTGAAGAATAAAAACCATATGATCATCTCAATAGATGCAGAAAAAGCTTTTGACAAAATTCAACACCCATTTACGATAAAACCTCTCCAGAAAGTGGGCATAGAGGGAACCTACCTCAACATAATAAAGGTCATATATGACAAACCCCCAGCAAACATCATTCTCAATGTTGAAAAACTGAAAGCATTTCTTCTAAGATCAGGAACAAGACAAGGATGTCCACTGTCACCACTATATTCAACATAGTTTTGGAAGTCCTGCCATGGCAACAAGAGAAGAAAAAAAATAAAAGAAATACAAATTAGAAAAGAAGAAGTAAAACTGTCACTGTTTGCAGATGACATGATACTATACATAGAGAATCCTAAAGATGCCACCAGAAAACTACTAGAGCTAATCAATGAATTTGGTAAAGTTGCAGGATACAAAATTAATGCACAGAAATCTCTTGCATTCTTATACACTAATGAAGAAAAATCTGAAAGAGAAATTAAGGAAACACTTCCATTTACCATTGCAACAAAAAGAATAAAATACCTAGGAATAAACCTACCTAGGGAGACAAAAGACCTGTATGCAGAAAACTATAAGACACTGATGAAAGAAATTAAAGAAGATACCAACAGATGGAGAGATATACCATGTTCTTGGATTGGAAGAATCAATATTGTGAAAATGACTATACTACCCAAAGCAATCTACAGATTCAATGCAATCCCTATCACATTACCAATGGCATTTTTTACAGAACTAGAACAAAAAGTCTTAAAATTTGTATGGAAACACAATAGACCCCGAATAGCCAAAGCAGTCTTGAGGGAAAAAAAACTGAGCTGGAGGAATCAGGCTCCCTGACTTCAGACTACACTACAAAGCTACACTAATGAAGACAGTATGGTACTGGCACAAAAACAGAAACGTAGATCAATGGAACAGGATAGAAAGCCCAGAGATAAACCCACACACCTATGGTCAACTAATCTATGACAAAGGAGGCAAGGATATACAATGGAGAAAAGACAGTCTCTTCAATAGGTGGTGCTGGGCAAACTGGACAGCTACATGTAAAAGAATGAAATTAGAACACTCCCTAACACCATACACAAAAATAAACTCAAAATGGATTCAAGACCTAAATGTAAGACCGGACACTATAAAGCTCTTAGAGGAAAACATAGGAAGAACACTCTTTGACATAAATCACAGCAAGATCTTTTTTATCCACCTCCTAGAGAAATGGAAATAAAAACAAAAATAAACAAATGAGACCTAATGAAACTTAAAAGCTTTTGCAAGGCAAAGGAAACTACAAACAAGACGAAAAGACAACCCTCAGAATGGGAAAAAATATTTGCAAATGAATTAACGGACAAAGGATTAATCTCCAAAATATATAAACAGCTCATGCAGCTCGATATTAAAAAAGCAAACAACCCAATCCAAAAATGGGCAGAAGACCTAACTAGACATTTCTCCAAAGAAGACATACAGATGGCCAAGAAGCACATGAAAAGCTGCTCAACATCACTAATTATTAGAGAAATGCAAATCAAAACAATGTGGTATCACGTCATACCAGTTAGAATGGGCATCATCAGAAAATCTACAAACAACAAATGCTGGAGACGATGTGGAGAAAAGGGAACCCTCTGGCACTGTTGGTGGGAATGTAAATTGATACAGCCACTATGGAGAACAGTATGTAGGTTCCTTAAAAGACTAAACATAGAATTGCCATATGACCCAGCAATCCCACTACCGGGCATATACCCAGAGAACACCATAATTCAAAAAGACACATGCACCCGATGTTCATTGCAACACTGTTTACAATGGCCGGGTCATGGAAGCAACCTAAATGCCCATCGACAGATGAATGGATAAAGAAGTTGTGTTACATATATTCAATGGAATATTACTCAGCCATAAAAAGGAACGAAATTGGGTCATTTGTAGAGACGTGGATGAATCTAGAGACTGTCATACAGAGTGAAGTATGTCAGAAAGAGAAAAACAAATATCGTATATTCACGATATATTTTGTGGAACCTAGAAAAATGGTACAGATGGACAGGTTTGTAGGGCAGAAATTGAGACACAGATGTAGAGAACAAACGTATGGACACCAAGGGTGAAAGCAGCAGAGGGTGGTGGTGGTGGTGTGATGAATTGGGAGATTGGGATTGACATATATACACTAATATGTATAAAATGGATAACTCATAATAAACGGCTGTATAAAAAATAAATTAAATGATTTTTTTAAAAAAAATCAAATAAAAAAAGAAAAAAAAAGAGTAGAAACAAAGTGAAAAGAGTGACACCGATTACTTTGCTACTACAGCCACCAGGCAGGAAAGGATAGTAGCTTTGACTAGGATGCCTGTAGAAGAGATGGAGATACATTTTTAATGTGGGATTCTTTTTGATGGTAGAAGTAGCAGATCATGGTTCTGGGATAGAGGTGATGATGACAAGGTAGGCATCTAGCTTGGGGCCTGGGAAATCAGCTGCATCGTGACCTTGGCGACCCAAGGGGAGGTGGAGGTGTGAAGAAGGCAGCTGGAGATGGGAGCCTGGAGTTCAAAGTGAGATCTGGGGATGAAAGTGGGTGAGTCATCCTTTCAACCCATTTAAGGTTGCAGTCTTGCATGTAATCACCAAAAAGAAAGCACAGAGAGAAAGCTGCAGGGCCAAACTGAGCGACTCCATCCTTTTTTTTTTTTCTACTTGGAGAAGGTTGCTTTTTATCACTGAGATATAATTGACAAAACATTATATTAGGTTCAGGTGTACAACATAAAGATTTGATATTTGTATACACTGAAAAAAATGAGCACCACCATAAAGTCTAAGTTATCCTTTATCGCCATACAAACTTACAAAGTATGCAATGCAATATTATTGACTATAGTCACCATGCTGTATGTTACATCTCCATGACTTATTTATATTATGAGTGGAAGTTTCTACCTCTTGACCCTTTCACACACCCCTACTACTCCTCCCTTCTGGAAAATACCAATTTGCTCTCTGTATATATGAGTTTGGATTTGTTTTGTTTGTTTGTTTGTTAGATTCCATACATAAGTGCGATCATATGCTATTTGTCTGTGTCTAACCTATTTCACTTAGCATAATACTCTCAAGGTCCATCCATATTGTTACAAGTGGCAAGGTTGCATTCCTTTTATGACTGAGTATATTTTCAGTGTGTGTGTGTGTGTGTGTGTGTGTGTGTGTATCACATCTTCTTTATCCATTTATCCATCTCTGGACACTTTGGTTGTTTCTATATCTTGGCTATTGTGAATAATGCTGCAGTGAACATAGGGGGGCATATTTCTTTTTGAATTATTAAATTTTGTGCTTATTTAAATTACTATTTTTTTTTCTGCTTATAAATACCCATAAGTGGAATTGCTAGATCATACAGTAGTTCTATTTAGTTTTTTGAGGTTCCTCCATACTGTTCTCCATAGTGGCTGCACCAATTTACATTCCCACCAACAGTTCACAAGGTTTACCTCTTCTCCAGAGCCCTGCCAACACTTATTTGTTTTCTTTTTGATGATGAGTGACTTCATCCTTTAGGAATAAGAGAAGGAGGATGAAATAGCAAAGGACGTGGAGAAGAACTTCCAAGAAAGGGAATGGACTCTCTGGACAGTCTAAACACTGTAAAAAAAAAAAAATTAGGGTCCAGGGAGGAAGGAAATGACATCATCAAAGAGAAGTAGTTGAGTTTTGAAAGATCCAGGGCTCTCGCATTCAGCTGTGGGGTCTTGTCCAGGAGAAAAAGTGTGAGGGGAAGTTGTTATTGATTGCTTTTAAAGGTTTCCATAAATTTCCGTAATGTTCTAGAACTAGTGATTTGACATAATTAGTATTACAAATACTGTATACACAAAGATAAATGATACTGTAAGGTAGTCCATTGTTCCGCGCTCTCTCAGTAACAAGTGCCTGACACGATTCAAAGTTGCTGAAGCAAAAACTGGAAATTGTTCGCTCACACAGTCAGAATTCTCTCCCTGTGTCTCTCAGCATTAGTCCTCTCATCGGTCAACATAATCCCCTGGTAATGGACATTGTCATCCTCCGTCTCTCTGTGGCAGGGGACAGTGAGGTATGACACCAGAAAGATGCAGGTATCCAATATCTCGGCCTCAGGCACCTAGAACAAGGACAGAATCTTCCTCCTGGAGAGTCCACATAGGAAATTCACAAGATCGTCTCCCTGGGACCTATGTCACCCCTTTGTTGACCACTTGGGGCAGAACAGAGAATAAGGAGTGACCCATCCTGGACTCCCATGGAGAGGAGGGGCTACACTCCCCAGAGGAAGGAGGTCCTCTTTCCAGCAAAAGACCGGGAGGGATGGGAGCTGAGGAAAGCACCAGCTGTCCACTGCAGACAGCCAGCAAATGCATTATCCTGTCAACAAATGCATGTCCAATTAAAGGACAATTCAGTCTTCTCACTTGCTACCAAGTAAATTTTAATAGTGACAACTATGCCCGCTGAAAAATAGATTATCTTCCTCTGGGGCGTTAATATGCAAAGACAGCAGCATCCAATAGAGGCTGTTCTTGAGTTAATTTCCTTAGGTGGCAGCAGTAGGAACGTAAGATTTGGCTTAAAAAGAATCTAGCCTGCTGAAATAGTTTTGATATTTTCCTTCAGAACTGATGAATAAAACTTAAGACATTCTACAAGAGACCTCATGGACAATTTTTTAATTAGTTCACGTTGCTATCCAAATGGGAAACCATTGTTATGGTATTACTACATAAAATGCATGATAAAATAAGAAAAGAATTCCAGAATCTCATAGTCTCATATTATTATGTGTTGAAAAAAATATATATATATACATATACATACCCACAGATACATACACACACACACAACTGAACAAAAGATATTCTAGAGCCAAAATATGTCTGTTTTTATTTGTTCTGGGAGCTCATACAAGAGCCCTCGTCTGGCATTGACATGTAAATGAGTCAGTGATGGAACTATGTTTGCTCTGTCCCTGATCTACATGTCAATACCTGACTATTCTGTAATTTATGTACACAGAGAAATCAGCGACTAGGCACAAGTCTTATCACCCCTGAACACATGTTAAAAATTTACTCCCTAAAATGGGTATGCTCGAATCTAGCTTAGTAATATAGGCTAATGTACTTTACAAGTTTATTCACATGCAAAGTATATTTTGAAGCTATTTCTCTTTCTTTTAAAAGAAATCACTGCCTTAAAAACATCTTTGGGGTTGGGAGCCTCTGATTTCTGCATTAAAATGTCCAGCTGCGTATCATCGAGCAGAGTCGATCAAGCCAACGTGCACACCTGCTGACAAGGTTCCCCTGCAGCCTTTTCATTACCAGACACCCAAATATCACTGTTTATGTCCTGCTCAGATGACTGATACTTGAAGATCTGTGTTTTAGAGTTTATACTTTAGACCAATTATGATGAAACATCTGGTTCCATGATGGCAGTAAGGCTGTGCCCATCACACGTCCTGTCACTTCAGAAAGGTGTGTCCCAAGGAGGCTTGGACCAAACTCCATTCCAGTGCCAGGCCTTTGGGCAGGGAGAGCAGCCCCTAAGCACTCTATTAAATGCCTTCAGGCAAATTGCCCTTGTCCATCGAGGTCGCCTGACTTTCCTGTTTCAGCGCCTCCTCGAAAGGCAGCAGCTAGCAGCAGCGTGTGACTTCAGACTTCCTGTGACAAAGTTGCGAAGCCTATTTTCATCAGAGTCGGTTTTCAAACATCTGTTAAAACTGGGTAGGTTGAGAAAGAACCCAGCCTTATGAAATCATTTTTAAAAACTTTAAGATCGATATGTCCTCAATGAGGGAAGTATACAAATGTATTAGTTGCAGAAAATGGTCAGGTCTCTCTAAGGTGAAATAAAGCAAATGCTGATCTTCAATGTCTATGAAATTTCTTTGGAAATATTTTATGACGCTATTCCTCATATCTAATTCCCACTATTTTGATAATTTTAAACATTGCGGTAGGAAGAAGGGCAACATGCTGTGATGGGAAAACAGCTCTGGAAGGGGAATCAACAGACCTGGCTGCTTATCTGCTTGGCTTTCCTTGGGGATCCCAGGAGAACCCCCAGGACCTCTCTTGGCCTCAATTTATATTTATATTTATTTATTTGTAAATATTTATATTTATATCTTATATCTGTAAGATTAGGGGATTTTAAATATTTGTTAAATGTTCATATCTTGTATAATGCTAATTAATTATCACTTTCATTTAGGGAAAACCAGAATGGCACTTAGGTACTGACAGTGATAGATGCAAAGTCGTAGGGTCTTAAGTCCTCTGAGATAGAATTAGAGTTCCTGCTTTTCTCTTTGTATCTCATTGAACTTCTGACTGTATTCTTGTAAAAATTAAGCAAAGCAAAACCAAACAAAAAAACTAGGTGTGCTAGAGGTTGAAACTGTGGGAGAAGTTGTAATATTTAAAAGTAGGTCTGAATGTGACCAAGAATCTGCACTTCTGACAAGTTCCAGGTGGTGCTGCTGGCCCAGGGCCTACACTTTGAGAATCACTAGTGTTGTGTGTCTATCTAATTCCAGCACTAACTTGACATCATTAGGAGTCACTTTAGGGGTTTTCTGATTTTTTCCCTTTTTGAAGAGAGTTCTCTAAAGCCTAAGTAAGGTTCCTAAAGTTAGGAACGTATTTTTACTTATCAGAAGCATCTTCTACCATGAACAGATATTGTTTTTAGGAATACTGTGGCAGGCAGGCAGCATGTGCGTCATGATAGTATCGCCTTATACCCCAAATCACGTGCAGGCAGAGAGAGGCCGCAGCTCTGGGAACATATTCTTAGTCCTCCTTCCATAGTGCAGCTTCTGGGAGCAACCGTGAGACTAGGGGGTTTTCCAAAGACCACCTACCAGGTAACAAAAACGTGCAGGGATGTCTCCCTCTCCATCCTTAGAAACCAAGGGAAGCACACGAGGTCCCTCGAAAGCCCAGCATGTTTTCCACTTTCAGCTGGAATCACATGTGGTGCTCCCAGCAACACTTTGTGCGCAGTTCTCCTCGGCCGGAACAGGAGGCTGCTTCTCACACCCAGGTGAGGCTCAGTTCCCTGTCCAGGAAGAAGGTCACTCTCCTGATAGGGGCACTATATGTTGTTGCAGGATCAGAACTAAGTATGTAACATACTAACAGTTACGTATTTTAGCTTACACATTTAGAAACATGCTTTGAGATGTCATTCTCAGGTTCTTTCTTTCCTGCAAGTAAGTGTTAAAGTTTAGAGGATGATAGGAAGCTGCAAAGCAGTGCGGAGTGCAGGAGAGGGGTCTGGGCTTTGACAACAATAGAGTCCCCATGAAACATCTCATCTAACCATAGGTACCGCCGGCCTCCCAGCTTCCCCGCTAGTGAGAAGGGGGCTCTCAGCCCTGGGGTCTGATTCAGAGACTCAGAGAGAAGGGGGCTGACTGGCCTGTCTCCTTAGGGGAGCGCTTGACAACTGAACCCCAGAGGCCCACCTCCCTTGGGATCCCCCCACACAGAGGCTCTCCCTGAACATCACTTTCTCCCCTCTTCTCCCCTTTTTGTGGGCTGGCAGAGAGCATATCTGCCCCATGATACTGACACATCTACAGAGTCCAAATATTTCTTTTACAGACAAGGAAACTGAGGCCAAATAAGTTAGAGGGTTTTCTGAATGGCAGGAAAGAAAATCAGCTCGAGGACCAGACTGAATTCCATGTCACCGCACTCCAGGCTGATGTCCTGGGAAGGAAGATACATAGATATATGGTGTTGTTCTATTTCATCTGAGTTATTAGGTACTATGTTCCTTTTTTCTCCTTACTATGAAACTATATAAGGGTTTCTGAAACTGGGCACTGTGGACCTTTGGGACAACAATGTCATTGGTTGGGGAAGGGGCATTATGCACTGTAGGATGTCTAGAGCATCTTGGCATCTTCCTGCTAGATGCCAGTAGCACCAGGCCTGACAGCTGTGATAACCAAAAATGTCTCCCGACCTTTCCAAACACTCTCCAAGGGCCAAAACCTCCCAGGATGAGACCAATTTAAGTTATCCTGTGGCAACTAATAAGCTGCTAATATATGTCAAGTAGTTTACATATGAAAAATAACTATTTTTTAAAATAAATTTATTTATGGCTGCATTGGGTCTTCATTGCTGTGTGCAGGTTTTCTCTAGTTGCAGTGAGCGGGGGCTGCTCTTTGTTGAGGTGCGTGGGCTTCTCTTCTTGCAGAGCAAGGGCTCTAGGTACGCGGGCTTCAATAGTTGTGGCTCTCAGGCTCTAGGCACGCAGGCTCAGTAGTTGTGGCGCACGGGCTCTGGGCACGCAGGCTCAGCAGCTGTGGCACACAGGCCTAGTCGCTCCGCGGCATGTGGGATCTTCCCGGACCAGGGCTCGATCCCACGTCCCCTGCATTGGCAGGCGGATTCTTAACCACTGCACCATCAGGGAAGTCCCAGGAACCACTTTTAAAAGGGTATGTGTGGGAAGTATATTTGGGTGTGTGTCTGGATATATCGTTCCGTGTGTGTGTGTGTGTGTGTGTGTAAATGATAAAGAGTTCCACTAGATTCTCTTTGGTTAAATCAAAATGCATTGAGACTTCTGTTTCTGGCCAAGATCGAGTCAGAGTGACTGGATTTACCTTTCTGCCTGAAACCATCAAAACTCCAGGCAAGTTGTCGGCAACAGCAATTTCAGATGCAGGGTTCTGGAGAGAGGATAATGGGGGATCTGCCACTCCCTCCACAGCTGCCCCAAGTGTGTCCAGGAAGGCACCTCCCCAAGTTAGGAGGCAGGACGCAGCACATCTCGTGTTATCATGATGGACCCAGCATCTCCACATCTCGCACAGCCCAGCTCACGCCTGCACGATGCTCTGCCCTCAACCTGAGAGATGCTGTCCTGGGGACAGGAGGCACGAGCCCTGGCCCCTCGCCTCCAAGTGGGCTGGACACGTTTGAAATCTGCTTACACTGCATCGAAGATACAATGATTTCCTGTTTCAGAGACAATATCTCCTTTCTAGAAAGGCTATTCTCTTGGCGTACAATTTCCCCATGTAATTTTGGGGAAAAGTACTTGCAATCTTGTTAATAAATAGACTTTTTCTTACTGACTGAAAATAGTGGTAATTTCAATCTGGCTGTAATCACTGGTATTTATATATTTTCTGATGTGTATATCAGCAGACCCTCACCCCACCCCACCCCAGGGAAAGGAAGAGTTTCCCAGCCAAACAGAAACAGAGGGAGTGGATCGTGCTACCTCCTTGCCAAACCTCAATTTCCCTTTCTTTTAAAAAGAGATAGTATGGTAATAATAATACTAACATGATCATGATGAGATCTTTCTCCCAAGTTTGCAGGGGGTGATAAATGAGTTCTTACACATGTGATGCTGAGCAGAGCCTGCTTGCTGTAAATACTGAGACTTTGGCTCCTCCAGTATTATCATTGTTACTATTACTACTTTTACTCTTGCTATTAGAAGAAAGAGATTATATGGAGAAGGGTTGAAAACTGGGTTTGAATCCCAACTATGAGACCTACTTAGCCATTTAATCATAGAAAGTCAATGACCATCTCCTGCCCTATTTCCCTGTAAGCAAATGGCGATAATGATGAAATCTTTCTCTAAGCACAGGGGAGCCAAGATCCAAACCCAAGGCTGTTTGACTCCAAAACCCTTGCTGCTTCATACCCCATCAAAGTCAATTATTGGTGAATCTAATCTTAAAAAGCCACGCCGTCCTTTAGAAGGCACCCAGATGACAAAGCCATCCTGCAACATGTCTGAGTCCTGGAGTCCTAGATTTCACATATGAAACAACTCAGGATAAATGTGGATTTGTATCTGTTCTTATCTCCTTCCACAGAGTTGCTACCACTCCCAGAAAATTCCTTCTGAGCACTGCCTGGCCCACCATCTGCGATACGCCATTTACCTAGACAAACCTTCCTGCAGCAGGAAATGCAGCGCCGGGCAGACATGACTCAGAGCTTCAATTAAGAAAGGAAATTTGCATTAGGAGCACTAACCGCCTGTCTCTCTCCTCCTTCCTTCCTAAGGAGAGAGGAGCCTCAGGGGTGTGGGTTTGGAGTTTTGCGAGGGGGATGGGGTGTGATTGTCCGGGTTCGAACGGCTTATTGTGGTGGAGGATCGGAAGCCTGGCAACACGCAAAGGTGTGGGAGGCGCCCACGTGGAGAACATGGGCTCCCTTCCCTCCGGGCCCTGTCTCTTTAACTCTTCTCCATCCACTCTCTGTGAGACCCTGGCAGCCCCTCGCAGCCCTGACCTCTCTAAACTGTCAGCCTCAGATTAACTGATACTTCATCAATTTCACCTGAACTACATTTGCAACCCGCTCTCAGGAGGATGGCCAAGTGCGTCAAATGCCAGGCATTAGCCTCCCAGAGCCAGATTTCCTTCGGAACGATGGGGCATTTTCCAATATTCTTGCAGGGGCCTGGGCAACAAGCCGAGGGGGACTTTGCCCGGAGGGGAAAAGCAAGAGCCTCTGATTATTCCTTGTAAATTTTTCATGAGGACATCTGCCCACCCTCGCTCCTCTGGAACTGCCCTCATCCCAGCCCCCCTCTGCATTCAGGCCTCCTGACAAGGCATGAAAAACGAGAATGACTGGGCTCGGCCCCCATTAGCCAGGAAGTGGCTGCTAGGAGCCTGGGATTTCAGTCTCTGGAGGGGCCAGGCTGCTGGAGAGGGGTCTTCGAAACAAAAGACCAGTGGGAGATGGATGATTCTTAGGTGAGTCTACAGAGCGAGGCCACTCCTCCGGTAGGTGGCCTGGACACACAGATGGTCCTGGTTGATAAAGCCAGCCTGGCCCAGAGAGAGCTGTTAGTCCTGCAGCCTGCGGACCCCACCGATCTTGGCCTGGGAAATTAGGGTCCTTGGTCCTACCTTCCTTGCACTTCTTGGGGGGCCCTCCAGCATGGGGTGGAAAGGCAGTCTCCCCGTGCTACCATATTCATATCCCCCAAGTCAAAGCCAGGGAGAATTAAAGTATAGAGATGGGGGAGGGAGGTGCTTCCTTAGTTAAGTAATAAAATACATCTAACCATTCCTTTGGAAATACCAGCAACTCACAAGCTTCAGAATCCTCTCTCTCTCCATACAGTTCAAATCAAGAGCGAGCACCTCTTTCTCATTAATGCATCAAATCATGTCGATGTCCTTTTTGTGCTCCCTTTGAAGTGGCATGTGCTTCAATTTATTTTTAATCTTCTAAGTGATGTCGTAAGGGCTGCCACCCAGGTGACATATGAAGTCGGTTCTTCCAGGCGGAAGAGCTGCGAAGGCTGGTTGGACCCACACCGGACCCATGTGCTGAAAAGCGTCCAGGGTCAGAGATTGACCTCCAACGCGGGGAGATGCCTGGAAAGGAGGATTCCACGATAGAGGGAAACTTATGAAGACGCTCACCGCGCACACCTTGGAAAGGCCACCTTTTGTGCTGAGCTTGGCCGGTCCTCGGGGAGCCGGGGGCGGCCCTCCGTGGAGCAACGGTGCCCCCAAGCGGTCGCCCCTTGCCGCTCCCTCCCTTCCTTCCCGTCGCCGCCAACGGGGAGACGACAGAGAGAAAATGAGTTGCTATGAACTGTTGGCCTGAACATCACATCTTTAAATAGTTATCCACATGACAGAAAGCCTGGGACTGATTCAAAGCCACCTTGATGGGAAAATCTGAGAATGCCCATAAAAAGCAGCGCACAGAACTGAGGAATGTTTTTTTTTTTTTGCTGTTGCTTTGTTTTGCGCTTTCCTCCCCCTCCCCCCCAAAAAGCTATACTGGCGATTACATATTCCACAAGAAAATAAAATTAAATACATTTACTTAGTTGATTAATTAATTTGTGGGTATCTACCGCGATCCAATTCAAAGATCTGAACAACAGAAACTTAGCTGGGAGGGGTGCGGGGAGGACCTCTTTCACCCCAAGGCAGGAAAAGAGGACAGAAGTATCAGAGAACCGGGAGTCAGGCAGATGCAGATAAAACTTCTGTCCTGATGTGGACGGTACACGGTTGATGACTTTCAATTAGTCACTTTGCTGTTGGTGTTTTGGTTTTCTCGTCTGTGAAATGGACCATCTGTGAAATGATATTATTCGAGATAGTGCTTCTGAATGATGCAGCCAATACGAATGGGGGTTAAGCTTCCTTTCAAATCCCTGCCCATATTTCTGATGTCCTTCCTCCTGCTCTGCCTCTCCTTCGACCTCATGCTTTCTCCTCTTCACCTGAAAGTCTCACCTCCATCTTGCCCTCCTCCCAGGAAGCCTCTTCCCAGCATGTCCACGAGTGTCCATGACCCAGTTCCTTTCTGACCATCCATGTCCTCAGATGTTCTCGTTTTCTATCCCTCAGTTCCTCAGCCACACGGTGGATGCTTCAAAATCCTTACTGGTGAATAGGTTGGTTCTCAAATTAGAAATGCCTGAATTTTGAGGCAGAAAGCACAATGACAAAATCTTTGGATCCAGAATCTAACTCCATCACTGGATTTATCTCTCTGTGTCACTGAGCAGTCACAATTTCTGAGAATGTTTGTTCCATCTATAAAGGAAAAGGTTGCGTTGGAAAAAATAATAGTATTATTTTTTTGGAAGTTTTCAACTCATTAGTTACTGAAGCCTTTAATAATCTCCCATGGTGAGTTGTTTCAGAAAAGGTTATTTAGTGAGTGCTGGGAATTACTAGATTAAATCATGTAAAGTTGCTATTTGTATGGGCTAAAATGATCAAATATGAGAAATTTTATAAGATATAGCTAAAATGGCTTTTCCTGGAGAATTGGATCATACTAAGTGAGTTTCTTCTCTCTGTCAGACATTTTAGTACCAAGGCGATCGAGGAAACAGCCATGCCATAGTCTTTACTTTCTTGGATTATCAGGGTCTATGAGGATTGAACAACATTGTCTTAGTATTTGCCAGGCACATGTGAAAGCATTTCAACTTTAAAATGTATTAAGAATAAAAAGGTAAAAGTGTGAAGGAAAGTTTTAACAAATGCTGGAGGTCAGAATGTGAGGCAGTGTAAATATCATCTCTAAATACATACTGAGATGGTTTCTAGAAAGCACATCTGCAGACAGCTAACACTTCATAGTCGTTTCATACGAGTTTGTATATTGACAAAATCGGGTTCGTTAGTGGTAAGAATGTCTGATGGCCTTCGGTGTTCTTCCCTCTATACTGGCTCTTTTTCCTCCCAATCCTCTTCTGTTACGGTTCAGGTATATTACGATAGCTCTCATTTCTTATCTAGAATAACATTGTGCAATTTTGTTTCCTCTGATCATGCATATATTTAGGAAACCAATCTGAGAAACTAAAAAGCATCTGTGCATATTTATGTACTTATTCATTACATACATCTACTTCTGAAGAAGATGTGTACAGTATAGGTGAGATAAGAGAAAACAAATAATGTTTTGGATGAATTTTAAATTTTCATTTAAAAATAAAAACTTTTGTACCATCAAGAAGAAATATTTTATTAATAATAAGATTATACTTTAGTGAAAGAAATATGATTAAATATGATTTGGTGTTTTTTTATGTTGGTTCGACACTTAATAAAGCTCTAAGTTCAGTTTATTTTTTATATTAAATTATTGTCATAGTTGAAAAGTATATTTCATGGAAGTACATAAATCCAGATAGAAATGAATCATGAGCCATGCTTTCTAAATTTGGGTGCCACGATTCAATCCCATTCAACAATTACATGGAGACTGGCGGGGGGGAAGGTGGCTGTTAGAATCCAGGTACTAAATTTCCTTTTTCCTGAATTGTTCTTTAAAGCTTACATTTTGTCATTTTTATAATTTCATCCAAGTGGTTCAAAGCTCTATACCTCATTTTAGAAAAAATTTTAAAATATATATTTTTGTTGTTTTTACAATGCACAGATTTAAGAGTTTTGCTGTCATTGTTGATGTATAATATTTTGATAATAAAAATCACATCACAGTAGCATCACTTCCAGATATCTAATTCCAAGTTCCACGCTCTCTGTAGTATAAATTTCCCTCCAAAAGGAGTTACCTTCTCATTCATTGTTTAAAAAACACCTATGGGTTGCAGTATACACTTAAGATTACTCATTTAGTTATTCATTTTCAATTTCTTCATTAAAAAATACCTGGTTGGGCTTCCCTGGTGGCGCAGTGGTTGAGAGTCCGCCTGCCGATGCAGGGGACACGGGTTCGTGCCCCGGTCCGGGAAGATCCCACATGCCGTGGAGCGGCTGGGCCCGTGAGCCATGGCCGCTGAGCCTGCGCGTCCGCAGCCTGTGCTCCGCAACAGGAGAGGCCACAGCAGTGAGAGGCCCGCATACCGCAAAAATAAACAAACATGGTTGGCAGCATTGGATGACAGCTAATTCTTACCACTACTCCTCCAAAGCATAACTTGAACAAATAATTTTTATAGCTCCATTTCACATTTGACAACTCTTAAGAACTTTGCAATGTAATAAACAGTAAACGTGTGTACTAAAGATTTTTGTATTTATTTCCCATGTTTTTAAAAAGTGTTGCAACATTTTAAAGGATCACTGACTAGGAATAATGTGGGGAGTGAATGGCTTGTGCTAGCATCCTTTGTCATTGGCAGTTAGGCAGAGCAACCCTGGTTACCTTTACATCAGTTTTTTCCATAAACTATCATTTTGTTAACAGAATTGTGTGCTGTTCAGATCCCAAAGAAGTTTTTCGTAGTGTATTTCATTAGTGAAACTGAATTTAGGAAGTACCAGAAGGTTGGATATACTATAAACATCTGTATTTTACCCAATTGTAGAGCACACCTCCCAGACTAATTTAATCACAAATTGGTTTCTTCCAATCTTGCATAATATTTTTATGCATCTTCCAAAAGCACTTGAAGACAAGTGTACAGGGACTTCCCTAGTGGTGCAGTGGTTAAGAATCCGCCTGCCAATGCAGGGGACACGGGTTCGATCCCGGGTCCAGGAAGATCCCACGTGACACGGAGCAACTAAGCCCGTGCATCACAACTACTGAGCCTGCGCTCTAGAGCCCACAAGCCACAACTACTGAGCCCATGTGCCACAACTACTGAAGCCCACAAGCCTAGAGCCCGTGCATTGCAACAAGAGAATCCACCACAATGAGAAGCCTGCGCACCACAACAAAGAGTAGCCACCGCTCACCGCAACAAGAGAAAGCCTGCACTCAAGAACAAAGGCCAACGCAGCCATAAATAAATAAATAAATAAATAAATAAATAAATAAATAAATAAATAAAAAAGACAAGGGTACGATTTCGTATATAACATATTGTTTTGTCTGCTGTTCCAGCCATTTTCACCAAAGGAGGAGAAGCGCTATCTTCTTAATGGATACGGCTTTTCATCTTTTCCCACCAAGGAAAAAAAATTCAGAAGAGACTTCTAAAGAATTATCATTGAGTTTATGGAATTTTGCAAAGTACAGGACTAAATAATGTAAAACCTGTAGCATTGGCAAAAGAGTTATATATTCTTGTCTTCATATTTGAATTCTTAGAGTACAATGTCTTCCTAATTCTGATGGAACTGCACTTTTGTGAGTTAATACACCAAGGCACCAGCTCTCTGCCCACCAAAAGTGAGGATCGTGGTTATCACAGTGGACTTAAACCTACATTTCAAACCATTTTTATAGTGTTGAAACTTGTGTTTGCTAGTTTCGGATTTTATTACCTTATTGCCCTTTTAATCTGGTTATGACAGAGGAAGCTCTTGAATCATGAATGGGACATATAGCAGCTCTGTTATTTCCTTTTTGTTCATCTGTACTTGCAATATTAGTATTTTCAATCCGTGGTTTTGTAGGAATACTTCTAATGTATTTATTCACTTTGAAGGGCTAGCAAAGTTAACACTAGACAAAATAATCTATAATAAATGCACTTGACCAGAGATAAGTAAACTGCAGTTGCTCAAAACCCTAAAAAGTGGGAGTGCATGTGGTGCCACCATAGACCCTCTGCCCTGGAGACCGCCCACTCCTCCTGCACGACTGTCCACCGCCCAACAGAGAGAGAGCCCCAGGGTCTCCCACACCCTGACAGCCGTGGATGCGGGCACAGTCGGCTCCACTTTAATGCTTGTTCTGACACGCACGCTTGTTTCAACGAGATTATATATTAAGGAACGATTTGAGAATGATGCAGATGTTGTGTCTTCAGATGCATGATTTCTCCTGCAAGAAACACTAGGTGAGTGCGATAAACTGCACCCAGCTGATCCGAGCCTAGGAACATGCACACATGCGCACGCACACGCACACACTCACACACCCCTCCGTCATCTCCCAGGTACCACCCACCACCAGATGTCTCTCGAACCACACCCACCGTTCCATTAGAACTGGGCCCCTTCCACATCTCCATCGTTCCTGCAAAAGCCACCACAGCTCACAAGAAGATCCCTCAGCACCCACGTCCTCAAGCAAACCTCTGGCTTTTCTGAAGTTTAAGTGCCATGTTTACTGCAGTACTGATGTCAGTCCTCATCATTTAACAAAGTGTAAAAGTGTAAGACTCTTTTTATTAGATTCTTATCCTTTTTTTATGTCACTGACAAAGATTTTGTTCAAGCATTGTGCCCCTAGATCCATTTTCCCCATAACTGACTAATTGATTACCCAATTTGACATAGTTTGGTGACTTTTAGGGAGATATGCATCCTGTTGTAACAGAACTGATTGTGTAACTTAACTTCTTTCTTTTTTGTCTCTTCCATCAATTTGCAACCAAAAACATCCCTAACATATTCAGGCATCTAAACGGGATGAAATGAGCTAGAAGAGCTTATGAGAGAAAGTGGCACCCAAGTGAAAAGCAGAAGGATGGGTAGGAAGAGGGTGCCAGACCAAGGAAACAGAAACTCTATTGATGTTCTCTGGGGCGCTTTGTATGCATAATTTCAATTAATCCTTACAACAGTCCTATGAGGTAGACATTTGAACCCATATTTTAGACACAGGGAAAGGAGCCGTGAGTTATCAAAGATTGACTGAAGGTCACGCATCTTTTGCAGCTGTCAGACACCAATGCCCTCACTATTTCCATCATGCTTGGCTGGCACAGTTCCCCTTGGAGTGTCCCATCCTAATTCTGATCCAGCATCTGTCCTAATAGGAATGTGGGGCCCTAGCTCCTCAGAGAAAAGTATATTGCAAGACAAGTGAGCTGTCAGCTCCTGCAGGGAGAGAAAGAGCCAGCAGCAAAGTTGAACAAGGTGAGGAGATAAAGATGTTTGAGCCATCTGGTCTACCCACCCTGACTTCCTCCCTACTGTGACCAGTGGTGGCTCTGAGGAGCATATTTCCCACAAAGTTCACAAAAGGGGCAGGTCCTGGTGGAGGTACTTAGAATTTCACAGGCAACAGCTCCTGGTACCAGCTCTTCCCGCTGTCGCTGCCTGGTGGCCACAATCAGGGGTGGCCTCCAGCAGAAGCAGCTCCCAGAGGATGCTCCAAGAGAGGCAACAACACCTGGAAGCAGCTGCTTCCAAGACTTCGCCCTGACAAGGACTCTCACCCCGCCCAGCACTTCCCTCTGCGGAAGCAGATGTCTGTGGCTGTTGCTCAGTTTGGCATCATCTTCCCACGTGGTGGCAGGCACTGGCTGTGTGCATTTGAGGAAGTCACTTTGACTTAGTTTCGGTTCCTCTTACAGAAAATAGAATCAATGCCTATCAACATCGTTCTGAGGATTAATTGAGATAAGATATGAAAAGAGTGTGGCCATAAAGGCACTTAATCCATATCAGCTCCTTTCATGTTTGTCTGTTCATGGTGTGTGTGTGTGTATGGTGTGTGGTTTGTGGGTATGAGTGTGTGTGTGTGTATGCTATGTGTATGGTGTGTGTATGTGTATGGTGTGTGTGTACAGTGTGTGTGGTGTATATGTGTATGGTGTGTGTATGTGGTATGTGTGTGGTGTGTGTGCAAGCATGTGTGCCTGTGCTTTCTCCCCTCTATAGCACAGACATAAGAAGACTCCAGCTGAATTACTCTGCTATGATGCAGCTCATACAGGAAGAGCCCATTTTTGGAACTGAGAATCATAGGCTATTAGAGAAGGGATATTAAAAAGAAGAAAACAGAGACCCAGAGAAGTTAAGTCACTTGCCCAAACCAACCCATTATTTTAGGCAATGGGGTATGATGAAATGGATCCTCCCTCCACTATCTCCCAGCCAGGTGGCATCAGGAGAGAGCCTATGGAAGCTTTGGTGTCCTTAAAGCCCACAGAGGGACTGGCCAGATGGCCTGATGGGCAGCCCTATGGACCCAAGTTGCCTGGCAGTGGGCTGTCCTGAGCAAGTGCAATGGTGGAAGCAGCTGCCCTGAGCTCAACGTCCCACAGGATGGGGGTGGGGAAGGAAGGGTGACAGGTTGTGGAACAGCCCAAGCCCCATCTCACCAAAGTTCCAATTGTCCCAGATCCTAAGCTCATGAGACACCATCACGTTCCACCATGACCACTGGACAAACCGTGTGCAGTGAAGGCCATTCCACGGGGAAGGAGCCCAAGGCTGGTCAGCTTTGCTTCTTCCTTGTTCCTGCCTCTTGCACAGCTGTTGCAGGCACCAGGCTCTTAACTTTCCATATGCTTTCTTCTCTCTGCTTGTTCCTTGGGGGATAGCACATGTGGATGCACTGATCTGATGACAAGTGCGTGCTGGTGCATCCCGGAGCATCTACACCCCTGGGCACACACCCCAGCAGCCAATGGGCACTTGTACACCCCGCTCAGAAACCACCTGAAATTGGTCTCCTTGGCCAATGGCCCAGCCTGGTCTTCCCCAGCCCCTCTCCAGGAAACTGGGCAGACAGGATCAGTAACCTCATTAGTCCAATGCATTCTTTAGTTAAAATTTTTAATAAAAGTGCAGCTTCATGTGCACGTAATTTGGCACACCTCATGAGGACATAATTCATGTCTTTGCATTTGAAAAGTAAGACAAAATGATTTATGGTACTTTTTTCTGCATATCCGAAGGAGCCCCCCTAGGGTTAAGTATTTCACAAATATCATTCAGGAGCTGGCAGCTCTTTAGAATGAAAATCACATTGTAAATCATCCTAATGAGAAGACCCCTCCTTAGGAGGCACCAGGCTTTCTACAGCGCACTTAGCTTCCCCTCATTTCCTGACCAAGGCATCTCTGTCACTAACCAGATTCATTCAGTGTGCTGGGCACCAAGAAGCACTGGACAGAGAACTAGAGAGCCCGGCTGCGACCTTGAGTAAGACCCTGGGTCCCAGCATCCAACCCTGTGAAGGAAAAGTCCTCATGTTGACACTTCAGAAGATATTGCTGGATAAAATCAGAACGGGAGATCCAGACACGAAATACCTGTTGAATGAATGGTGAAGTAATAATAACCAACAAGAAGGTCGTTTCCAAATTGTACGATGTTTAACAAACAGAAGAAATCAGTATATCTGCTGTTAAAACTGATTTTCTGTCTTTATATTTGGATGAAACGGTAGACCACGCTATCATTGTTTCTCAGATATGCAGAAACAAACGAAGACAAGCTGCAGAGAGAAAAGAGAGTGAGAAAGTGAAAGTGCTGCTGAGCTCAACTGAAAAGACAGAAGGACAGGAAGGCTCACTGACGTGGTGATGCCTGAATGTGCCGGACGTGCCTTCAGCTCTTGGCTTGGGGTTTCATGTAACAGCATCTCTTTCAATCCTGGCTACAGCTCAGGGCAGTAAGATTGTCTTATTTTAATTTTACACAGGAGGAAGGTGAAATCAACTCATGCATGGAAGTCGCACAGGCAGAGAAGCGAACAGAGCCCCCATCACAAGGCTCTTCCCACCACTTCACAAAGTCCCCCCATGCTGGGCTCTCCTCCACTCGCCATCCTCTGTCCAGGGACACTCCTGACACACTGACAAATGCGGAGGGCCATAGGAGGAGGGTCTTTCCTCCCAGGCTGCGGCACAGTAGGCCCAGGGGGAGTTCAACAGAGGGGACAGGAATCTCCTCCCCACGAAAGCTCACAGAAGGAACTCTAAAATCTCAGCAGGGACTCGCTGAAATGGTGGCCTAAACCTCAGAAGGACAGTACACCTTTTGAGAAGAAAATTAAGCCAATGGGGTTAAGAATGTTTCCTCTGAAGAAACCTCCTTTAACAGAAAAGCTTGGGAAGCTACACTTTGAGGCATCGAGGTAAAAAATGATGAAGGTAATTAGAAGACTTGAGCCATAATCCTTGAACTTGACAAATGCGGACAGACTCCTGGTGCTTATGAAGGTTCAAGCTGGCTGAGCCCTGAGCATCAAGAAGTGTAATCCGGGGCAGGTGAGGGGAGCACAGTGCAGATGAAAAGGGTGGCTGGGTCTGGCCAGGGAGGCCCAAGGCTTCGGGTGCAGAGCGAGGGTGTCTGCTCTTCCTTGGGCTCTGCACGGGGGCCCTCAGACAGCACTTCCTGGACAGTCCCACCACAGAAGGGTCTTTCTTCCAGAGCGGGAACAGCCCTGGGAACACAAGGGGTCACACATGGAGGGGTCCTGTCACCGGGATGTCCCCTCACTTCCTCTGTGCCCACCCCACACACACCCCTCACCTCCTTCACGACCAAAAGCCTGAAGACCTAATAGGAAGAGCTGCGTTTTCAGGAGATGCTGAGGGTGAAGCAAAGCAGAAAACAGAAGGGAAAGAGGGGGCAGCCCCGCCCACTGCCACCTCTCTCTGCCCCGATCCCACCAAATGACCCCTAGGTCTCTGCGGTCTTCCCTCCTGCCTCTGGGCTCTTCCGTGACCTCTCTCAGCAGCTCCTCCACCATGTTGCCCTGACCCTCTCTCCACTCTACCTCCCTACTCGCCCCAATCCTAAGGAAGCTGCGAAGCCCCATTCAAACATTGCCAATGCCTCAAAGTTACAGCCTTTCCCCTGAGAACCGGAGGATGCGGGCTTTGATTCCAACACGGCCTGGGAGCTCTCGCCTGCTCCCTGAGCTCCGTGAGGCCAGCTCCTCCTTTGTAAGATGAGGGGACAGATGCAACGTGCCCCTCGGGTGTTGAGGAGTGAATGAGACCCATGATTGGCACGTGGCAAGCCCCCAGAGGTGCTGGTCCCCACTCTTCCCTGTGAGAAAGTCCAGCGGCCCCTTTTCCCATCTCCTGGTGCAGACTGCCTGCAGCCCTCTCTCCCCATCCTGCCTCCACTGCGCTGCAACCCCTGTTTCTCCTGCTGCCTCCTGGGGTGAGGGCAGCTTAGCTAATCACCTGTCAGTCTCTTCCTCCAGATCAAGTATCATTTGGGGCTTTTTTTGGGGGGACGGGCATTTATACTACTTCAAGAATCTGACCACCCTCACCTTTGGCCTTGAACCACTCTCCCTTGACTTTCCAGTCAAGACATCACGGCTCATCCTGCTTCCAGCCCTCTCCTCCCCCATCATCACTCTTGTTCTTTCAGCTCCACTCCAGACTCCCCACCAGACCCCACGTAAGCTCCTGGCTAGTACCTTGGGTCCTCCTGACAATGATTTTGGTCCTGTTATCCAGCAACACTGACCCTGCCACCTCCAATCAAGAAACCTCTCAGATCTACCAGCCCTCTACCAGCACTCACTGTGGGCTCCTTTGAGGACCCCTTAGCCTGAGGGGACACCAAGATGCCCACTGAGTGTGCAGTCTTGCAGTCATTTAGTATTTGTAGAGTACAATTGTGGCAGAAAAAGAGGGCTCTTAATAGTTAGATAGGGATGTGCTGCTGAGGTGTGATGCCTAGCCCATGGTTTCTTATCACTAATAAAAATCTTGGCAAATGACCCATATTGAAAATAACACCATGTTATGATGATTGGAGAATGTCTATCTCCATTGAACACACTTTACCCCAGGAAGGACTCTGGAGTGGTATTCTTCACGGGCAGGATGGGAGTCCAGCAGGAGACACGGCAATGTCAGGAGCAGAGTGTCCTAAAGCCGTGCGAAGAGCTGGTAGACCCCACCATTGCCTCTCTTTCTCCACTCGCTTTGTTCTTTAGAGGAACCTCACTGAAAGCAGCATCCTGAAGGGAAGTCAGCTCACATCGCCTCACAGACAAACCCATCAAAACCATCACGCCTGTTAACTGGAGCCTGGAATTCCGTGTTGAATTTCTCATGACATTAGCAAAGCACTCAGGCATCTCTCCATGGATTTACAACCCTATTATGTACAATTGAGTGTACATTACTTCAATTTTCATGTCATTAGCTCAGATAAAGCTATTTCTAAAGCACTGAAGTATGTAAAAGTTACTTAGGGCAGAAAAAGCTGAATCAGGGAGCAAGATGCAAAACACAAGTTGATAGAAGCCATATTTTTAGCTACACATTCGCATGTGGACTGGGGCAATTAAGCAAACATAAAGTGAGACAAATTATTTTATTTATTTCCATTTTAACGATTGTCTAGTCAATTCTGGATCTGAATGTACCGGTACAAGTTATGCATTGCGATGGCCCCATCACAGAGAAATGCTGTAAATGTGACTCTGCCTCCTCTGATGCATGTCTATGTAGATTTCCTTACAAGAAAGATACAAGCCTTGGGGCCAGATTGGGGAAAAAGTGGCATTTTTCCCAATACCCGTAACAAATTTTTACTAAAAGACAACAGCTGCCAGTTACTGAAATATTTTAGTATACAGTCTAGGAAAATAGACTATGGAGCTAGGTGAGCAGCTGGACTATCATCATGAATGTTCAAATCCTGGCTCCACCACAGGGGCATCTGGTCTCTCTTGGCCTCACTTTCTCATCCGTAAAATGGGGCTATAGCAGTGCCTATTGCATGGGTTTTCTCAAGACTTAAATGAGATGAAATGCATAGGAATTAGGTCAGTGTAGAGTGCATAGTAGACACCTGATGAATGCTTGTTATTTTTATTATTACTGAGTTGAAATGTAGGCAACTCATAACCATTTTGAGCCTCAATCATCTTATCCACAAAGTAGGAATAATAATAATACCTAAGTCACAGCATTACTCTGAGGACAGAAAATGGTAATGTTGGCCATTGCTGTTGATAGCACTGTGGGTTGAGAGGTCAAGGCGAGCTTCTGGAGGATGGAAGATTCCAACCTCATCTTGAAGAATGAGAAAGGTAATGGGGTTCATCCTCCAGGAGAGCAAACTGTCATGAAGGAGGCTTGGATGCATCCGCTGTGATACCATCGCCTGAGGGCAGAAGGGAGTGCAGGGCCCAGCTGGTCAATGGGGTGAGATGACCAGTGATGTCATCAGAGCAGCTTGACAGGAGCAACGAGATTCGGCCGGATTACAGAGGACTTGACTCCACCGACCCGGGGGAGGCAGCCTCGGTGGACCCGTGTGTGGGAGGAGAGAAGAAGGGCTACATGCTCAGGTTTAAGCTGATCAGAAGAAGGCAGCTGAAGGAAGCAAAGGGAGTCAGTCAGCTGTACTTGAGGTTCTGTAAAGAAAATGCACAAGGAGATGAGGACAGCTATCCCAATGATGTCACAGTTCCTCTTCTGCTGTCACTCCAGTGCTTCTCCTCTGGTGACATGAGTGACACTTTCATCAAGGACTACCCTTGCCCATGAAGCCATTGACCTATGGGTTATCCATAGACCTGTGTCCTCCTGGCTAGATCAAAAGCTCCAGCTGAAGAACTAAGTCACGTAGCTGCTGAGGGAACCCTCCAACCAAGGTCAAGAGCAAGCCCAGTGTGGTGGGGAGGGACCGGCCGGCAGCCCCTGGTGGGGCCAGAATGTGTGGTCCAGGTATGCTGCCTGAGATCAGGGGAGCTGGGAGACGTGTGCATGGGAGGAGGGGTTGCTATGGGGTGGAATGAAGTCTTGTGCTTTTGCTTTTCAATGATCTGAAAGGCCAAAATAAAAGGCAGAGAATACAGTCACCATAGGTTTCCAACATGACTCAGATCTTCTGGATGACCAGCCACCAAACTAAAAACATGACTGGCGACATCTCTGTAAGCCCGGGACACATTTCCCTTTCAGGCTTGACAATCGCTCCCCACACAGGGCAAGTCTTCAGGTTTGAGGGGCATGCACTCATCACCACCCTGCTCAGAATGCTTTGGGCTAGCTATAAATAAGAAACTGCATCCTCAAAAAATACCTGATCAAAGAGAACTCATCTGTTCCTCTCACCGTCCTACTGGCAGACAGACAACCTTGGAAGGATAAAAGGGGAAAAAAGAAGGAAAGACAGGAAGAGAGATCATGTTATATTGACAAAAGATTCCACCAAAATTACCTGGTAATTTACCCTGGCAGTTAAAGAAGAGTGTCTGTTTACGACTGTCCTATCAGAATCCCCCCTGAGGTTTGTCAGCATGATTTCAGGAGATGAAAACAAGGATATCCACTCGAGGTTCCCATCAGCTGTCAGTCGTGTGCCATGCATCGCCCACTTTACACGGCATAATTAAATCAGCAAGCCCTTCAGACTGTCTCTGTTTCTAAATTACATGAAATGAGGATCTTTCCAATTGTTGCTGTCACTGTCTGCCTTGAGGAACGGTGAAGAGAAAGAAGTCAAGTCCATCTGGGAATTGCATTCAACCAGGGATCCCACAGGTGTGAGCGGTACACAGCTATGAGCAAAATTTATAAACAGGGACCCCTCTTGTGTCAAGTCCTGCAGAGATTTCTGGGGGTTGGCTCTCAGGAGCTCATATTTTTAATGAATGGGCTCCTACTTCACTTTCAACATGGCAAATGTGTTATCCTCTGTAACAGACTGAGGCTGTGCATGAATTAGTAAGGATGCAGGTCAGAAACTCTCGGTAATTGCTTCAGTTTTTCAATAGAGATGCAACTTGTGAACAGACCAAGAAGATTTGAGGCAAAGATCAAAGAAAAATGGGAGATTACATAACTTCGTAGTTAAAAAGATGGCCCCATCCCTTAGTTCAAATGCTAACTCCATCACTGATGAGCTGTCTCCTTAAGCAAGTTACTTAACTCAGCTACGGGGCACCATTCCATTACCTGTAAAACAGACATCACATTAGTGGTTTATAAATCTTCCCTTGTGAGATTATTGAAGGACGACAGCATACATAATGAGTGTACAGGGTGAAGACTCAATAAACATTATCTATTATTAAGACTCAATTGCTTGTGAGCCAAGCAGGAGAGTTTCATAGATGGTGAAAGGGCTTTGATTTGCGATGAATAAAGCCCAGCATCTAAATGTTGTCTCTCCTGCCTCCTGATCTGTGGCTCTGGACAAATCAAGGTTTCCGAGTCTTAGTTTTCTCGTTGCTAAAGCGCTGAGAATGACACCAGCCTCGAAGGAGCAGTCGTGGCAGGTGGACAGACCGGCCAGAGTCTCCATGAGCGCCCAATACTAGTGCCACTCGGCTTTCCTCCTCCATCCAAGAGGGAAGTGGGAAGAGCAAAAGCAGACCCACAGGTATCAATGGATGGGGAAAATCGGAGCACACGGGGATCAGATGCCTGTCATCATCTAACATCCAGTGGAGGCACAGCACCCCCCAAGGGCACGTTCCCCAGCACCACACAGCCATCCGCCTTTCCCCAAGAGCCCTACCAGGTGACCCTCATGAGATCACACAGGAGGTACACACCACTTTGTTCATGTTCTCCTTTGGCTGATTTCCTGAGTATTTCTGATGCTATGAAGTATGAGCTAGTAGACCAACCATGCTCACTGAACACCATGAAACTTCACAGTGGAGAAGGAACATCTGTGTATTCTGTGTTTGATGAAAAGAGAACACATAACTCACCTGAAAGGCCCTTCTGCCAGCCACATGCATCTTGGGTGTATTTCTTTTTTTTTTTATTGGAGTACAGTTGATTTTATCATAGGATATCACATATATGTGGAATCTAAAAAAAAAATAGTACAAATGAACTTATTTACAAAACAGAAGTAGAGTCACAGGTGTAGAAAACCAACTTATGGTGACCGGGGTGGGGTGGGGAGGGGAGGTGGATAAATTGGAAGACTGGGATTGACATATACACGCTACTTAGATAACTAATAAGGACCTACTGTGTAGCACAGGGAACTCTACTCAATACTCTGTAATGACCTATGTGGGAAAAGAATCTAAAAAGAGTGGATATATGTCTATGTGTAATTGGGTGTATTTCTGTCGGGCATAAACAGAGAGCTGTCCTTGAGCCGTTGCAGGCAATCACCACCCATGTCTGGTTCATGTCTCTGCGCCCCGGAAGGAGCCTGGGCCTGGTCCACCACAGGTTCAAGATGGCTGTATGTCTGGCGCTCGTTCTCCCTCTGCCTCTTTGGTTCTACGTATAGTTTGGTTGATTTAGTAAGTGCACTGGGAAGGCGCTAGGGACACAGGCAGTAGAGAAGTCAGCTCCCGTTTCTTGGTGCTTTTCTGGTCCTGGAATCATGACCCTATACCAGGTCATGTGACTAAACTGATCCCTGTCTCTCAGCAAGTCTAATAGCAGCTGCTTATTAAGTGCCTCCTCTGCCTAATGCACTTTACATGAGTTATTCCGTTTAATCGTCACCATCTTGGGAGACAAGGGGGAATCATCCCCATTTTACAGATGAGCAAACTCTGGCTTGGAATGATGCATTTGCCCAAACTCTCACCATAAGGAAGTTCCTGGGACATTTGAGCAAGAAAACTACCTCACTTCCACTTTAGCATGCAGATCACAGCATCTCATACAATCCTCAGGATGGCCTCAGGAAGCAGTGACTATTATCCCTGTGCACAGACGGGGAGAAGGCACTGAGGTACCCCTTGCAGAGGGTAGAGCTGGAATTGACACCCAGCTCTTTTCACTTCAAAACCCAGAATTGCGGGCTTCCCTGGTGGCGCAGTGGTTGAGAGTCCACCTGCCGATGCAGGGGACACAGGTTCGCGCCCCGGTCCGGGAAGATCCCACATGCCGCGGAGCGGCTGGGCCCGTGAACCATGGCGGCTGAGCCTGCGCGTCCGGAGCCTGTGCTCCGCAACGGGAGAGGCCACAGCAGTGAGAGGCCCGCGTACCGCAAAAAAAACAACAACCCAGAATTGTGCCACATCAGTGAGCTCCCCACTGGGTTCCATGTGCTCCTTAAATGGGGTTTTGTGGACAGGAAATGCCCTTTTAAAGGCACTAGACACCAAGAAAGAGCCACAAACACCCTACCTAGGATAGGGCCTTTTTGAACTGTCAGCACCACCAAAAAGAGTGGGGAGCTTGGGGACGTGAGCTCTGACATGTGGTCAACACTCCAGGAAGTGCTTTACCTGTGATCTCCCTTAATTCTTCAATTAGATTTTTAGATTTTAATTTCTCTTCTATGAATTTTGTTTATACCTATGAAATCAATTCAGCAAACTTTATACACAGGAATATGTGTCAGGCAAATTGCTGCTGTCCTGGTAAACCCAAAGTTGAAACACAGCCATTGCATTCTCCCAATCTTGCTGAGTTTTCATCCCCTTCCACACAACTCTACCACCAGTGTGCACAAGTGCACATGTGCACACACACACACACACACGCTCATTCATCACAGTGCCCTTGTTTTACATGTAGGTTCATCTTGCAAACTTGACCTCATCTGTTGCTCTGAGGCTGTACTTCGTATACCAGCCATCTGCAAGCCCAGTTCCCTACTGTCAAACTTATTTTTTCTTTTCCAAAAATCCAATCCCCAGAGAATACTTGTCAAGTCCAGATCCAGAGTACCTGCATAATATGTATAAAATAGATAACTAATAAGAGCCTGCTGTATATAAAAAAAAGTAATTTAATTTAAAAAAAAAGAAAAAGAAGAGTACATGCAGAAGACGTGTCAACTGTTTCTGCCAGATTAAGAAACGGGGATGTCCTGTGGATGCCAGAGCAAAACACCACAGTCCCCAAACAAACGGATTCCATCAAGATGGGTGCCATCGGGCTTCGCTGGTTGCGCAGTGGTTGAGAGCCCGCCTGCCGATGCAGGGGACACGGCTTCGTGCCCCAGTCCGGGAAGATCCCACATGCCGCTGAGCGGCTGGGCCTGTGAGCCATGGCCGCTGAGCCTGCGCGTCCGGAGCCTGTGCTCCGCAACGGGAGGGGCCACAACAGTGAGGGGCCCGCGTACCGAAAAAAATATATATATATATGCTGTAGATAACATAAGACCAAAAACAATTGCTAGCAGGAAATAGACATACCTAAAGAGGAATGTTATTTATTCATAACTGTGTACACAATTCCATTATTGATATACATTTATTAATAAACATTATGATTTATAATATTGTTAGTTCCCACATAAAATGAGACTAAGGAATTATTCTATTCCTAATTATCTGAAGGGAAACTCAAAAAACTTGATTTTTACCCAATCTTCTTTGTGCCATGATTACAACTGCACGATAATCCCAAACCCTGAAAATTGTATGCTTTCTGTGAATACAAAGCAGTGAAAATAGTTGTTATGTGCGGATGGTGAGATTATGGGAGATGTTGAAATCCTTATTTATGGAGTGAATTATTAACTATATACATTTTAAAATTTTTGTTTTCTCCTTACTCAGAGTGGTTCTACTTTCCTTGATAAAAATTGTGGGAAAACAAAATGAAATATACCTCCTCACGCCTTGCCTTTTGTCTTCTTCTCTTCTGTTGAATGCGTCTAGAAAACAATCACAGGATCTCAGAGTTCAAAGTGACATTTGAGGTCATCTTAGCCAAACACAACAACCCACGATATACTTAGGACACGACAGTCCAGTGATGGTTAATTCATTTCAAAATAGAGCTCTCCATTGTTGAATGAAGCTTATAGTGAGCTGAAATTTGTACCCTCCACTGCCCAAAAATAAGATTTAGTTCTTCCCTTTGCAGCCACAAAGAGCATGGGTATTCCCTGAATTTTTCTTAAAATAATAATCTAACAGCTCTTTACAAATAGCTATCAAAATACCTCCGCCGCACCATTTAAGAGCTCCCGATCCAGCATATGCCAGGTTTAATTTAAAGAACCAGCCACAACATTCCTCTTTCTTGTCAGGCTATCAGTTTCCACCATATTGATTTTATTATACTAATTATCAAAATGGGGGTATGGAGGCAGGTACTCCCCAGGCAAATATGCTTGTCTTATTTACAGCCTGAAATTTCAAGAGGAGAACTTCTAAGCACATTTGACAAACAGCATTGTGTGTTGGTATAAATCAAAAGGTCCAGTGCTTCTTTCAATCCGTGAGCAATTTTATTGGCATATTCTGAAATAGCTTGTCTTCTCTGCTTCCATTAGACAAATCACAAAAGCTAGAAGCATTTAAGAGGTCAGATTCGACGTGAGCCATTCATAACGTCACAGGCTATGCCAGGACAGTCAGCCCACGAGGGCCGGTCAAGATACCACAAGCCTCTGACTAGGACAGTGGGTGGCCACGTGGAACAGTGGGTCAAGCAGTCAATAAAGGCATATCTGCAGCCCAGATGCCTAAGGCTCTGTCCCAGTAAGGGTAGAGCTCCCCTTTGACGGCTGCCGGGGATGCACTGTGTGACAGACCGCCTCTCCTCTCACTCCGTGGCCAAGCGCATCACCTCGGGGTCTCCGAGCAGAGCTCCAGCTGCTCTGTGCCCACTTTCTCCCTCTTCTAAGTGCCTCTTGGAGGAATCCTACCTCACACTTGACTGCCACCTGACGTTGCAGGATGGCAGAGAATGCAGACGGGGCAGGGGGTCAAGATGTCCCATGACAGGTTAGGTCCCAGACTGAGCTGGGTCAGTCGGAGCCAGAGGCCTCCAGGGTGAGCTCAGACCTTCATGGAGGTGGATCAGGGAACATCAGATCAAAGAAAACAAACGAGTCCTCTCGTATAAGAGGAAGAGGGTTGAGGAAGAGGGTAAAGCACAAGCCCAAAGTCAGGGAAATCTGGAAATGAGACTCAAGATGAGATCCCAAGTTACAAAGGCAAGAGCATCAGCAGTCTTGCTATGAAGAGGGCTGATATATCAGAATCTGATTCTTATGGGATACAGACCATGTGGTCCTTGGAAGGGGTGACCTGGACCAGAAAAGGGATCAGGATGACTGGATGTGTCCCTGGCACATGGCAGTGTGACAAGATCTGGCTTCGTAACCTGTCTCAACTGGGTTAGAGCTATGTCGGTACGCTTTGCCGGCTGTGTGTGTTTGGGCAAGGTCACGTCGGGGAGATGCAATGTTATCATCTCCACGTGAAGATGATCCTGCCTGGGTTGTGGTTTTATGAAGATCAGGTAACATACGCGAGCCCCTCCTACAGCATCTGGCGCATAGTGGGATGCTTGCATTTTGTCCACGTCATTGGCATAGTCGCAGGGCTTCCTGTGACCAAGCTTAGCCTGTTTTCCGAACGTGCTTTAACCTATTTCCCTCCCGAGGGCAGAGTTTTCGGCTGCATCAGCCCAGATTTCAGGATTCCTCTGGAGACTCCTAATTACAAATGGTCTGTCCCTTTGTCCCACCAGTAAACTTGTTTGCCCCGGTTTCCTGATTGTTTGCTCAGAAAACAACTTGTTCATATTCAAGGAGCCCAGAGGACTTTGTACAGCAGAGGCCTTCAGAGCCTCCAGGATGCTGCTAGTATAGACAGTGCAACACCACTGGGGACTGCTGGCAGGGACTGAGGCAGAGGGGAGAATTTGTGTAGTAATGGGAAAGAGAGAGAGGAGTCTTGGTTGAACTGAGAGCTGGGAGTGAAGACGATGTAGCTGAGGGATATGGCAGAGCATATCTGATCCCCAGTGTGGCCAGAGGTAGAGCCAGGGAAAGACAGAGGTCTTTGCTAGAAACTTTGTGAGTCTAGACACAGCAAAAACTAATTAGAGTCTCAGTTAACCAAGATTGGTGCTGGATTGGGACGGTGGTCATTCTTTTGCTTTGGGCCAGTTCCAGCACCTCCCTGGCACACACTCCCTGGCTACTGGCACATCTGCACAAACGTTGGACTTCTTTCCACGAGGACTTGATACTAAGACAGCAATAAGGCTCCTTCAGACAGCTCCATGGCAACAGGTATTGACAGTGTGAGGCGAGCAGGCGACAGGGACATGGTTTTCTAGTAGCTGGAGTGGGTTGCTCAGCAATTGGGGCCACTCCAGGGCGTCGTGGCTGCAGCCACAGGCTGATGGAGCTGAAGATGCCAGGGACGAGAGTGACACGGAGGAGATGGAGGATTGGTGACGAAGAGCACAGGATGTCTCAGTGTCACAGAGGGAGGGTCCCTGTCCATCCAGCGGCAACGGGCTCTGGAAATTTTCAGGATTATTTATTTGTCCCACACAGACTAAATTCGAGCCAGTAAGGAGGCTTAAGATGATCCAGTTAATGACGTGCAAACAGCATTGTCCATTCAAGCCCACCCGGAACGTACATCTCTCCCTTGACAAAGGAGGGAAAGTGAGGCACAACATATAGTGATGACATCGTCCAAACTAAACCCCTGCTCTGCAGGTTCCAGAAGGTATCAGTGCCCTCCCTGCCCCTGCCCCCCGGGAGGGCTGAAGCATGTGCCCATTTAATCAATATCTTTCAGAAAGCTTAATAGATTTTCTTTCTCTGCTTTCAGAAGACATTATTTCTAGGCTGTGAAAAATCATAGGTAATTTGCATTTAAATGTACAGTATTCTTCAGCAACAACATCAAACATCCTGCTCATTCAGGCTAAGATGCCAATCAGTTTTCCCATTTCTGAATCCACTGGGTCACGCAGCACCCACTGAAGATTTAGAGGGAAAAACCCCTCCCTCTCCAGCCCAGGGTAAAGCAGTGAGGGTGTCCTAGGGCAGGTCATGTGACCTGTTGTTGAGAGCCACTAACCCAAAGCAAGGAAATAATCAAAAATTTAAATCACTTTAAGTGTTCAAAAGAGAGTGAGTGAGAAATTGATAAAATGATAAACTGGCCTGGATTTTAAAATAAGATAAAGAAACATAAGCCCTGACACAAATTTTCTCTGAATGATTTTTTTTGTCCCGTCTCTCCTGACACAACGGAACACAGTAGCTGTTTTCCTTGTCCAGCCAAGTCCCTCCCCCATTCATTATAACAAACCCACCCTGGCTCCACCACTTTCAGGACTCTGCTTCAGCTCTGCTCTTCCCTACGCCTCCCATCTTGTTCCTTCCCTTGGTTCCTTTGCCCTGACCCTACGAACTTATTCAGATTTCTCCAATCCATGGGTTATTTTTTTTTAAAAAAAGGAGCTCTGGGCTACCCTGGTGGCGCAGTGGTTGAGAATCCACCTGCCGATGCAGGGGACACGGGTTTGCGCCCCGGTACGGGAAGATCCCACATGCCACAGAGCAACTGGGCCCGTGAGCCATGGCCGCTGAGCCTGCACGTCTGGAGCCTGTGCTCCGCGACGGGAGGGGCCACAACAGTGAGAGGCCCGTGCACTGCGATGAAGAGTGGCCCCCACTCGCCACAACTGGAGGAAGCCCTCACGCAGAAACGAAGACCCAACACAGCAAAAATAATTAATTAATAAACTCCTACCCCCAACATCTAAAAAAACAAAAAAAGGAGCTCAACCACCTTCCATTCTCCCTCCTTCCTTCTCATTCTAGAAAGATGGGCAGAGGAGGGAAGATCAGGGGCAGCCCAGAGAGCCGGCCGGGACCGGAGGCCAGGCCGCAGGAGAGGCGGGTCCCCAGAGCCAGCTTCACGTGCTCTGCAGACAGCTTGTCCTGGTGACTGAGGCCCAGCTGCTTCTCTCGGGGCTTCATCCACATTTGGAGAGACAGCCAGGTGTGGGGCACGTGACCGGTAGAAACAGATGTGAAGAGAAGGGCGAACGCAGTCAGGCACCGTCAAGGAGAGAAGGGAGTCTGTGTCTACACACCTCCTTGCTGAGATAGCACCATGTCCCTCTCTACCCATCTGGTCATAGGTGAGATTCGGCAGGTGCTTTTTTTTTTTTTTTTTTTTTTTTTTTGCGGTACGCGGGCATCTCACTGTTGTGGGCTCTCCTGTTGTGGAGCACAGGCTCCGGACGCGCAGGCTCAGCGGCCATGGCTCACGGCCCCAGCCGCTCCGCGACATGTGGGATCTTCCCGGACCGGGGCACGAACCCGTGTCCCCTGCATCGGCAGGCAGACTCTCAACCACTGCGCCACCAAGGAAGCTCCTGGCAGGTGTTTTCAAGCGCCTCGGCTCCACCAAGCCTGCAGCTGGGGCCAGGGGCTGTGGAACTGGGAAGCAGGGATTCACGTGGGGAGACAGACAAACATCCGGCCGGCAAGCCAAGCCCCGTGCTGGGCAGAGCAGGGGGGCAGCCTGAGCCAGGCCTCAGCTCAGTCCCAGACCACGTGGAGGCTTAGCCAGGAGAAGGAGGGTGAGCAGGGAAGAGAGGAAGCTCCGACCAAGAGGGTGGGAGAGGACTTTACAGAAGTTGCGGGGGACACGCATCAGCTCACCCCAAGCATCTCCATCACACTCTTCCCGTTCGCTCAGCCCCATTGCTCCATGCTCAGCCGGGCTACTGTTTCCTCCCTGTTACGTGGAGTATTTCATTACAGCCTAATCTTCTCAAGGCCCTGGGTTAAGCCGACTCTAACACAAGGAAGAAAGGTTAACAAGCACAGACGTGAAAATTCCTCATAGACTTCACCACACAGGCTGTGAGTCAGGAGACAGCAACCAAAACGCACTGTGAGCCGCGCTGCTGAGGCGGCCAGAGCACAGCCAGAGGCAGCCCAGTGTCCGGGAACCTCGGAGCTGGAAATGGAAAAGCGCAAGTGCCTCCAAACACAAGGTGAAGAAGCCAAGCTTCTCTCTGATGACCACGAGCCACGTTTGAAGAAAAAAGAAAGATCTTAAAGTGAAAAACTAGTATTGAATCTTTAGGAATCAATACATTTAAAACAAAACATGGGGGAAGTGGTCCAGTGGGTAAGACTCTGCACTCCCCAATGCAGGGGGTCCGGGTTCGATCCTTGGTCAGGGAACTAGACCCCGCGTGCCGCAACTAAGACCTGGCGCAGCCTAAATAAATAAATATTTTAAAAAATAAATAAAACAAAACATGGCATGTCTGGTTATCCATTAGATCACTCGGGATTCACATGGAAAGGAAAAAATTTATTAAAGAACAGAACTTGAGAGCTGTCAGGATACAACCTAAAATTATGACAATAAGCAAGAATCTGATAAATTTCATCCAGATAGCTGAAAACCGAATAAGGTATTTCCCAAACCACCTATCATTTGCCCAAAAATAAAGAAACATCATTCCCATTTATCATTTGACTTAACATTGCATCGAGTAATATAATGAAGGGGAATTTCTTAGCCAATAAAATGTCCTATATTTCTCAGCAATGCTTTCACATACTGCAAACTAATTAATTCAAAATCTGTTTTGTCTGGTCCCTTGTGTTCTCAGTTAATGAGATTTCATGCAGTCCATCCTGGTAACAGCTTCACGTCCCTTCTTCACTTCCTCCGACGCTTAGAGCCAAAGGGCTTCCAACTAAAAAAATAAAATAGAAAATATTCCTCAATTTTGATAAAATGCTGGATCTACATAATCAAATTTCATCAGAAAGATTCTGAGAAGGGGCCAACCACAAACCATTTCAATTTCAAATATTAAAATAGTCAATATTTTAAAATTAAAATATTCAATATTTTAAAATTAAAATATTCAATATTTTAAAATTAAAATATTCAATATTTTTAAATTAAAATATTCTTTTAATTTCTCCATCATAAATTTTGGAGTTATCAGACCAGGTCTCTGAATTTGAGTGTAGAAACCGTGGTCTCAGGATGAAGAGGGAGAGAATCGCAGAACTTACCCGGGTTGAATGGACTTCAGAACCATGAAGTCCAATAGGCTGGATTTCCAGAAGAGGAAAGTGGCCGGTCCAGACCAGAAGTGGTGCCCAAAACCAGGCAAGAAATGAATGATGGTTCTGGAGCTCACATTTTGGGGATGCCAGCGCACACTTCTGACTTCTGATTGATTTGGAAAGGTTTCCTGGAAAGGCTGGAATTTTGGTGGAAAAGGCAATGAGGAAAGATAAGAATTGGAAGGTAGACAACTGCTTTTTCAGACTTAACTAAATCTTTTAACTTTTTCTCCAAATTTGTATTCTTTGACCTTTTCAACAAGCCCAAGAAAGCGACATGCTGACACAATACCACATGTACATGGTGAGTTCCGTCTGCCTAGAAGGAATAGAACACGATACAATCATGATCACAGGGCCACAAAGACAAAGACAGTCATCAGAGCTGGTGTTAACCTGTGTACAATTACAGCTGCCATCTACGGAGCTCATTTTGGAAATATTAGACTACTCAAACTCTTTCCTAATAATTCTCAAAATAAATTTGGAAGGTACATATTACTATTAGCTTTAGCAATCTAAAGTTAATCTAAATTCTCTTTTAACAGATGTGGAACATGACACTCAGACAGGTTAAGTCATTTGCTAATTTCCCACCAGCTCGAGGAAGACAGAAATGAGGTTCCTTGTGGATCTTCCTGAATTCATTTGTTTCCTCTCTCTCTCTCTCTCTCTCTCTCTCTCTCTCTCTTTCTCTCTCTCTCTGTCTCTCTCTCTCTCCAATTCTGCTTCTCCTACAAAGTCCAGATCTTTCAAGCTTGTGGGTTTCAGCCTGGGCCCAAGGCACTGAGAATTCACACTACCATCAAGACGTCTTATGCAATTTTACTACAGCTGGTGTGGAAACTTTAAGATCCCTGGAGTACTGAAAATCACAGCTCAACAGAATATAAATGAGAGACAGAGAGAAAGAGAGACAGAGACAGAGAAAGAAGGGGGAGACTTAGATACGCAGAGAGATGAATTCATTGATATTTTAACAAAAAGAAAGCTAAAGGTGCCTCTCCCTCTGAAAGTTTCATGTCACCTCAATTCCTGGATCTGTCTCGTATGCCTTCCCTTTGAGGCTCCTGGTATGCCGTTCCAGGAATCAGATGTCCCCCTGGCCCAGGACAGCTGCCCCTGGCTGCAGTTGGCACTGCCTGAAGCAGGTCAGCTGGGCAGGTGGGTGGGCACTCCATATGTCCTCAGCCCCTGCCAGCCCTGGGAGCTCCTCATGGGGACACAGATGCCCTGACCACCCTCTACTACATTAGCTCCTTTCACAGGGGACTGGATGGCTATTGGTGAGCATTTGTCTACCTCCTCCCATGGGGGCCGAGACTAACCCAGGTTACTTCCACCGGCTTCTCTTTTTTGCCACCCTCCCTACCTTCTGTTGTGTGCTGGCCGGTGGGAGTTCCTGGGAAGCCACACAGGCAGTGTCCTCTGTGCTAGTCATGCCAACCTTCATCAGAGCACATGCACTGGGGGCTCTTGGGGATGGGAGAGAAGCGGTAAGCTCTCAGAATGTCCTCCCTGGAGCCATTCTGGGGCAGGCTCACTTTCAGTGGTTTGCATGTTGTTCGCCACAGAAACCGTAAGATGGGCAAAGCAGAGAGCTATGGGCCTGAGTGGGAACAGAGCACTCAGATCCGTCTGCTCTCATTTCTTACTTACGATGACCCCAAGTAACCTCCACAGAGCACAGCTTGAAGTGGCAGATCTAACGAAGCTTCTCCATTTTACTTATGAGAAAATAAGCCTCTGAAGAAGGAAGACTAGCCCAGGAGACACAGTGACTTTGGCTCAGCCTTGCCTCTCCATTGGCCTCTCGAGTCCCAATTCCTGTTCTTCCAGCCATCCTCCCTCATCCAAAAAAGATTTCGTAGAAGGTGGCGGTCCACCAGGTCACCTACTGCCCACTCAGGCACATCCTTCTTCATCCCACTTGCCTCTCACCAAGCTGTTTCTAGTGTGTGTAAATGTGCATTTATGTGGAGACCATGGTCCATTTGCTAAGGTACATTTAGGTAAGTGACAAATTCCAGAATGGCAGTGCATTAGTTACAACCAATTAGGAGAAAATTATCCCTGCGAAGTGCTCGTATCCCCTGCACTGGGCCAAAAGCCAACATGTAGCATTTACTAAGTATTACCTCATTGGGCTCAGTAGGCGGTAAAGAGGTTTAAATCCAATTCAATAAAATATTTGATGTTAAGACTGAATCCTTAGGACTATAAATTCCAGTTAGCAGACCAGAAAGAGGTTACTCTGTATTTCCATACATCACTCACCTCCTCTCTCCACTGTTATCGACAGCAATAGGTGTTGGAAAATCTTGGTGTTTTGAAGATACATCAACTTGTGTTCAAGCCCCAGCTTTGCTACTTTTAAGATGTGTGATCTCAAGATCATCAGTTCTCTCATGTATAAAATAGAGACAATAATACATACTTTGCCAGGTTGTTGGATTTAAAATGGGTAAAGTTTATAGAATCTACCTAGCACATATCAACTGCTCGATAAATGGTAGCTATTACTACTATATTAGCAGCCTTTACATGTTAGTGGTACTGCTTAATACTTATTAAAGCAAATATGTATCATTACAGCTAATAAGTATTTAGTGCTATGTACATGCCAAGCATTTTGGTACATCTTAGGTAAATTTCAAAGAAGTGCAAAATGTAACTCTTGCCATCAAAATAACTCAAAAGACAGCTGAAGAGAAACATTAATATATATTCTAACACTAAAATAATTTCAAATGGATTATAAAATAGAAGCAAATAGTAAAATCACAAATAGAAGAAAATTAGGACATTAAATTTTAATTTATCTTGGAAATGAGAAAAACTTTCAAAGCAAAACAAGAAAGGCAGAAGCACACAGATGTTTACAGCAGCTTTACTCATAATTGCAAAAACTTGGAAGCAGCCAAGATGTCCTGCAGTAAGTGAGTGGAGAAATAAACTGTGGTGCATTCACACAATGAAATATTCTTCAACACTAAAGAGATACAATCTATCAAGCCATGAAAATACATGAAGGAAACTTAAACGCATATCACCAAGTGAAAGAAGCCAATACGAAAAGACTACCTACTGTATGTTTCCAACTCTATGACATTCCAGAAAAGGCAAAACTGTGGAGACAGAAAGAAAGATCAGGCGTTGTCACAAGTCGGGGTAGAAGGCGGGTGGGGAGAGGAAGAGGTAGAACACAGAGGAGTTTTATGGCAGCGAAACTATTCCGATTAATACTGTGACGGTGTATATGTGTCATCATACATTTGTCCAAAGCCATGGAATGTATAACTCCAAGAACGGAGCCTGTTGTAAACTGTGGGTCGATGTGATCGTGATGGTCGACAGAGGCCCCTCGGTTGTCACAAATGGACCACTCTGGCGGGGGATGCTGATGATGGTGGAGGCTGTGCCTGCGTGGAGGCAGGAGGATTATGTGAGCAGCCTCTGTGCCCACCTCTCAATATCGCTGTGAACCAAAAACTTCTCTGAAAATATAATGTGTTTAAGAAAAAATACAGAGACAGAAGCTATTAAGGAACAGATTTCAATACACTAAAATTTTAACACATTTTCAGAAAAAAATAACATAAGACAATACATATAATCTAGGACTAGCACCTAAATATATAAAGAAATCTTACAAATCAATATTCTAAAAAGACAAAGACCCAACAGAGTACTCAGCAGTGTATGTGAACAGACAGAAAAAGCAAGACAAAAGACTTAGAAATATAAATTGACCCTCAGACTCACATATATTTTAAAAAGTACAAATTAAAACAATGTGATAAGATTGTTTACCTATGCAACTTGAAAAACAAAATGAGGGAATATTAAACATTGTTGGCTGACTAAACTGATGCAACTTTTTTGGATGCCAAATGAATCGATGTTGAGCAAATTAAAAGTGAATTAAATGAATGTATTCTTTGACTCAGTGGTTACTTTGTTATGCATTTATTCCACAGATATACTCACAGAGTTGCACAGTTATAGGTAGGTATACACATATATTCACCCATACACATACACACACATACACACACACACTCAAGTTCATTTGCAGCATCAATTAATATAGCTAATGACTGGAAGCAACTGTCCATCCATCAAGAATCCATTAAATAAATTATGATTTATGTATACAATAAAACACTATACAGATGTGAAAACGAACCAGGTAGATATCTGTGTTCTCATGTGAAAAAATTACAAGATGTATTTTTCACCTTGTGAAAAACAAGGTGTAAAAAAAATGCATCATAAGCTGCCATGTGTTTTAGCAAAACGAACATAAAACAGAATACAAACCCCTGTGTAGCTATTTTATGCATGGAAAAAGAAAAGGGCTTTGATGAGAGCTCTTAACTAGTGAAGCTGTTTTCAGAGAGATTATTCCTGTAACTGGGAAGAGGCTACAGTGGCTTCGTTTTTCCATGGAAAGAGGACAAGGGGACAGAGAGTGAGAGAGAAACACAGGGTCACTTCAGAGGAGGAAGGTCAGGGACCATGATCACAGACATCCAGGACCGCACGGGCAAAGCATCCCGGACTCCAAGGACGGAGGGGCCGTTGACCACATGGACCTGAGTCGACCTGACAGGAGGTGAGGCTGAGGTTCAGCTGTGTCAGAGCTGTGGGTGAAAGAGGCCGGCAGTACAAAGGAAATTCAAATCTGCAGCTACGGTTCAGGAATAAGATGTACTTTTGTCTGCAAAAAGAAAAAAAGGAACCTTAGAACCCCAAAAACTGTTTCCAGAGGTCCCCAGAGGAGGGGTGGAGCTTCCCGTGGGCTCCTCGAGAGGTGAAATGAAGTAGGGGCTGAAAAAGAACCCCCGGCAGGTCCAGCCTCAGTGTGGGTTGCAGACTTATGTGCAGGGGGCTCTACTTCTTTGTGGGGCGCTGTGAGCGTGTTCCAGCTTCCGGGGGAGGAGAGAGGGCCAGCGGGCAGCAGGAGAGGAGGTGTGCTTGTGGTTCCTCCTTAACATAACTTAACCTTGAGGGGAGTGAGCGCTAACGACACAGTGACACAGTCTGGGGTCATCCCAGCAGAGATGAGTGGAACCAACAGGGGAGCAGGGGAGCTCATGAGAAAGGAGAGGGGGTCCCAGGGCCAGGCACCTCACCTACATCAGCACCTACAGTCTCCTAGCTTAAAGATAGAAATCACTGGTGATATCAGTGTACACAGAGGCCCTGAGTTCTCACTTCTGTGTAAGTCAGCATCCCGGCCAACTCACACAGTGGACATTTCCGACGCCAACACTGCCTCAAGGGAAGGCCGGGTGATCAGATCAGAGCGTGCAGTTTGATGTAATGGATTAGAGCAAGAGTTCCCCATATGGGCTGAAATCTCAGCTCATAAAATTACCCTCGCCAGATGGGAGGGCTAAGAGGGAACGTACAGATCTTGCACTGGGAGGCAGCAGAGTGAGAGCTTAAAGCCAGATGATGGTGCCAGCCTGCTCGGATTTGAATTCCGGCCCTACCAGGCACTAGCTTGCGGCCCTGAGCAAGCTGCTTCACCCTCCCGTGCCTTCCTTTCCCCACCAGTAAAATGCGGATAATAGTATGACCTACCTCAGGGGGCCGCCTGCAGAATTAAACAAGTTAATGTCTGTAGAGTGCTTATAACCACAACTGGCCGGAAATAAGAGCTATAGAAATGTTACTTAAATAAATGTAACGTTAACTCCCCCCTTTACAGATGAGAGAAGGGCAGGCTGAAGCGGGAGCGTGATTTCCCCAAGTTTGTTCAGATGCTCTGTGTTCTTCGGGTCCTGGACCCTGGTCTCCAGATGCTCCGTCCACCATCCACGTGGCCTGGGAGCCCACAGGGCCGCACAGAGGGCCTGCAGATTCTGGAAGGGTCCCCGTTGTCCCGCCCCACACTGTCACAGCCTGACCTGCCACCGTGTCCCCTTCTGGCGGGGTCTGACCAGGCCACACAGAGGAAGCCACTGAGGTCTCTGGAGTTCCAGCACTTCCCATCATATCAAATACCATTTCACTTTCCATTTCCTCAAGGGAGGGAGGGAAAGAGAGAAAGACGATATTGCTCGTACTCCCCTACTTCACAGTTTTGCTGTGACAATAAAAAGGGATAAGATATTTTACATGGTAAAGAGGGCTACATAAATGTCAAATAGGGAAAAAATGGGATCCATAGGGCTGCCTTCCAGTGAGAACTTATGAATCCTATTAATTAAAAAGACTCGCATGACTTTGCCCCATTTGACTTCACTCTAGATAATTCATATATGCGGACCCAGAGCAGCCGAGCTCTTCTGGGAAATATGATAAAAATGCGTGGTCTCTGCCAGGAAGGTTTCAGTCTGTGGAGAGAGACGGCCATTTCCTGCTGAGGGCTTTTCCTCAAATGCTCGTAACTGGTGCTCATCCAGTCGGGCTTCACCGTCCTCAGTGAATGCTCATCACATTTACGATACACAACTCACTCCTCTAAGGAGAGGCTGATCATAATCTGTGCCTGAATCACTTTTGAGTTCCCGCTACTTCAGGGCCCCTTCTCTACCTGCTGAGGGCGGTTCCCTCCACGTGCCTGTCTGTCAGCACCAAAGCCTCGGATTTGCTGAACTTCCCGGTGCTTGCCCTCCACGGTGGAAGACACAACCCTCGGAGCTGTAGACTCATCTGCTGCCTGGTTGATGCAGCTCCCATGGCCTCCTTCTGATTCCTCATACACACCAAGAATCCTCCTATCGCCTCAGGGCCTTGGCATGTGCAGTCGTGTCTGTCTGGAGCCACATCACTCCTGATAAGCGCACGGCTGGAACTTCTCACTTCTTCCAGGTATTCAAATATCTCTTTAGCAGAGCAATCTCCTCACACCACCCAAGTTAAAACTTCAACCCTCTCCCCAACCTGGTTCTCCCTGTCTACTTCACATATTTTAATTTTGTCTGTGGCACGAACACCACCAGGGCACTAACATCGTATGTATTTATTTGTTTTTTATCTGTGTCTCTGACCTCCAGAGAGGAGGGATAGTGTCTGTGTTTATCTAAGACCTGTGTGCTCACAACAGCTACCAGAGTAACTGACACTTAGAAGATACTCTGTCAATGGGTAACAAGTCTCTAAGTATAGAAGAGGAGGTTTTCTCCTAGAAAGTCAAGGAGAGCAGGGGACAGAACAAGGATCTACAGTCAGAAGGTGGAGTCCAGGCTCTAGTCGTTATTACCTGGGGGCATTCAGTGAAGTCGTATAACCTCTCCTCCTTCATCTATAAAGTGATATAAAGTCTCACCCAATCCTACATAGGATGGACTAAGACAACTTATAAAGGGACCATTTGTAACTAACAAAGAGCTATACAAATACAAAGCTATACAAATCTGGGTATATTTGTTTTTCAGTTTTCATCTTTGGTTTTGATTTAATTATATATTTAGATTGAACGGTCACTGGGACTGGCTTTGCTGTCACCTGAGGCCTTCAAGTACAGTGCTTAGGGGCCCTCGCTGGTTCCAGGGTCAGTCAAACATAGCATGATTCCTGGGGCTCCACCATTAACTAGCCCTGTGACCTCGGGCTGGTTAAATCACTTCAAAATAGATATAAGTGTATAGCAGTATTATGATGCATAGATTTCATGTGAACAATACGTGCAATAATGCATGTGAGACTCTTAGCAGATGTTTAGGGGTAATACTTTTATTGACTAAAGTGGTTTCTCTTTCTAAGGGAGATAATTCTCTGTTGGAAACATTTGGTTTTTAAATACAAATGGAAAGAGGCCTTCCTGAAAGTTTTTCATTTTTGAAACATGATCTCTTGTGTTGGGTGATGGGGTAAATGCTTAAGCTCATGTCACCTAGATAGCAAAAGTATAGCTCTTAACTCTCAATTTTTGTCTATTAATAAAATTAAATAATAAGTTGCCATTGTTATTGACTTTATATACATATATATATTTACCACTGCCATGCTTAAATTTGTGGGCAAATCAGCTCTGTGTTTTGGCAGTCTCTCCTGTGGAAAAGAGTGTTTATGTTTATAATCTTCCAGAGCTGGAAAGGCTCAAGTTTGCCAGCTCTGGAAATGACTCAGCAGTGAATACTAATAGGTGTGTTTCCCTTTGAGCCCACAGATTTGTGAAAGTCAGAATGTGCTCAGCAAGACAGAAGGAGGAAGTAGGGGATTAACCTTAACTTGGTGCCTTTTCTGGGCCAGGACCAGCAGCTCCTCTTCCTTGTATCATCTCATTTCATTCTCACATCAGATCTCTGAGGGAAATGATGACGTCCTTGATGGAGAAATGAGAAAATAAAGTCACAGTGAAGTTAAGTAACTTGTCCACAGAGCTAATAAAAGCCAAAACCCAAATCCTGACAAGCGGGATATTTGTTCCTCGGTTTGACAAATACTTATTTTGCATCTGTTATATGCCAGGCACTGTCCTCGGCACTGGGATTAAAGCAATGTGAAAAAGAAAGCCTCTGCCTTCATAGAGGACATATTCTAGTGCAAAAGTACAGATAAACACGCACATACTATACACAGAGATATAGCTATAAGTATGGGTGTGGACATAGATAGAGATAGGGTTATGAGTACAGATATATAGTTCTGGGTATGGATATAAATGTGATAGTTGTAGACAAACACACAGGCACGGACACAGACATGGACAGACACAGGTAGTCATGAGTTAGCGCTAAGTGGAAGAGGATGATGAAAGGTATTTCAGATCAAGTAATGTGGAAGGCCTTTTAGGAGAAATACCAAAAAGAGACTTAAAGGAAGACCCCTGAGTGTGATGAACAAGGTGACTTTTAAGGATCACACTGGGTGCTGCACAAAGAGCAGGCTATAGGGGACAGCAGAGTGTCAGCAGAAACACCAGGGTCGAGGTCACCGCCACAGTTCTTAGGAGGAAAACAGAGGTTCCACTGAGCGGGAGTGACAGCTGCATCCTCCTTAGTCACACTGTAAGTCACACTAGACTCCCCTAAGGAATTTAAAGGTAATTTTTTACAGAAGACTAATTTACCTAGACGTTTTGTGGGAACCAACACACAATGTAACACATTACATACCAACACCAGGCTTTCCCAAGTTATTAAAACAGTAACAAAATGGTATAAAAACAACAAACCCTGTGTTACAATCTTGTTAAAAATTATAAGGCATTTAGGGTCATAGGTGAATTCCATTCATTATGCAATTATGAAACTATGGCCAATGGAAGTGGAGGGCCCTTGGTCCTCTTCCAGCCTGATGGTTTTGGTTTGCAAACAGAGAGAGTAACTTACGCACGGTCACAGATCCACCCAGCCGGGAATGACACCTACGTCCGCTTACAGCCAGAAGTGCTTTCACTCATTACTTCACTTATATTTATGCACAAAAAAGTGGAAGATGATACATCTTTTCATTAAAAGAGTGGCCACCATCAGATTTGTGGTTACCAGAGGCAGAGGAGGGGGGAGGGGAATAGGATAAAAGTGGTAAAAAGGTACAAACTCCCAGCTGCAAGATACGTAAGAACTAGGGATGTGACGTACAACACGATAAATATAATTAACACTTCCATATGTTATAAATGAAAGTTGTCCAGAGAGCAAATCCTAGGAGTTCTCATCACAAGGAAAAACATTTTTCTATTTATTTAATTTTATATCTATAAGAGATGATGGATGGGACTTCCCTGGTGGCGCAGTGGTTAAGAATCCGCCTGCCGATGCAGGGGACACGGGTTCGAGCCCTGGTCCGGGAAGATCCCACTTGCTGCAGAGCAACTAAGCCCATGCGTCACAACTACTGAGCCTGCACTCTAGAGCCCGCGCGCCACAACTACTGAAGCCTGCGCACCTAGAGCCCATGCTCCGCAACAAGAGCCCGTGCTCCACAACAAGAGAAGCCACCGCAATGAGAAGCCTGCGCACCACAAAGAAGAGTAGCCACCGCTTGCTACAACTAGAGAAAAGCCCACGCACAGCAATGAAGACCCAATGCAGCCAAAACATAAATAATAAATAAATTAATTTAAAAAAAAGAGAGTGATAATGCATGTTCACTAAACTTCTTGTGATAATCATTTCATGATGTATTAAGTCAAATCATTATGCTGTATACTTTAAACATATACAGCGCTGTGTGTCAATTATATCTCAATAAAAATGGAAGGGAAAAAAAGAATGACCACAGTTTTTATACATGCATCTCCACATTCCCCAACACTAAGGCTAACACTCACTTTTAATGAAGCTCTCCTCGGGTAGAAATAGAGCAGAACTGCTGGTCAGACTATTCAGGGGTAAGGGGAAAACTCCTTATTGAAAGTTCTGACTAGAGAAAATGTTGAAAAATCTTTTATGGCTTCAAAAAGCACTCATTTGTTAATGGCCTCGCTTTGTTGTTTTTTTTAAAAAAAACTTCAGAATAGAAAACTTGGGTGTGTGCGTATGGTTGTTTTTTCAGTTAAAACTCAGAAAATAATCTTTCCTACCTCAAAGATGAGCACAAAATGCATTATGTTTGTAAGAGCTTACAGACCGGGTTCAGCCAGAAGTGAAATATGAGAACTCCCTCAAATGCCTTATTATTCTAGAGAAACGGGACACACCCTCAATTATGGCAAAATAAGTACAGCCACTAATGTCATGCATGTTAATAAAAATGTTGGAGACTTCACAGGAAAGTTTATAGTGTGTTTTTTAAACCATGGTATTTTGGTGATTGGTCAGTAATTACCAGCTCTTGGACCATGCTGAATCCATTAGCCATACCCTACATAAGCAATGCTTTTTGCATCTAGAGTAATACAAGGAGGGGAGTTGGGATGGGGAGGTTTTAAGAGCAAGTAAACAAGGACACATAAAAGCCCCAGAATATTTCTTAATGCCAGATCTCAAATCATAAACATCAGAGGGAGGAAAATATATGCATACATATTCATGTACAAAAACATATATGTAGGTATGTGTCTATAATATTTATGGCATCAGATATGCTGACCAAATCTATTGCATTATAAAGAGCACTAGAAAAAGAACTGGGCAACATTTCTATTTTTGCATCTCCTAGTAGCAAATTCTCCAACCTGTGCGGGGCAGGTCTCTCTCTGGGCCTCATTTTCCAGAACTATTAAAGAAAGAGATAGAGTTCTCTGATCACTAAGGTCTTCTTTTGAAAATGTTTCTGACCCCAGGGCTGTGTTTAGAATTCTTGAAGCAAGAAATTAGCCACTTTTCAATACTTGCTACTTTGACCTAGAAATGTTCCACGGTTTGTCCTTTGTTCTCCCATTAGAGCAGACATTTAAATAAAAATGAAAGGAAAAAAAAAAAAAAAAAGAAAGGAACCACAGTAGTTATTCCAAGCACAGTTTGTGTGTAATGAAGGGAGTGATTATCTCGGCAAAAAGAACAGCTCCTCCCTCAATGTTTAAAATTAGCACTCCTCCTCCCTCTAGTGGAAATGCCATGTACTTACTCTAAACGAAATTGATTTGTTTTCATCAAACAAAACAGAGAAAAAGAGCTAGCATGACTGAGTCCTAATACGGGATCAAACAAACACAATTTGCTACAGTGTTGTCCCACACAAATGTCTTAAATATTTTACTTGTTTAAAACAATTCAAGATTAACAATGAAAGCCTGCAAAGTAGATTTAGACCCACCCAGGGTCTGCAAATGAAATACACGGGTCCAAATTCGATATTTTGTATTTAATTTATGCCCCCAAAATGTTAAAATCAGTTCACTTATGAAAATTACTGAGTCAAAGCAGTCACTAAACAGGACAAGTGAAGCAAACCCTAAGACAGGAAAGCTAAAGACAGGGCTTTGGGGCAAGAAATGTCCATTTCAATCCAGTTTACGTGTAGGTACTTATTTTATGTGTCTTCTGATTCCATCTCTGTGAAACCTTTCTTGACTCCCCAGGCAAAGTAAATTGCACCCTGACTTGTCGTAAACACCTCCTCCAGCCACAGAAAGCAAGTCGACAATGGTGTGTGTGCATGTCCACCTCCCCATCTGGACAGGGAGCCCCTTACAGGGAGCTTCTCACCCTCCTTGTGTTTCTCTTCCGGTTGGAGAAGAATCGAGTGACACAGCTGGAGAGACTGTGACTTCAAAGGCACTCACATTCAATTGACTCAAAATCACTGTGCCGAAAAGTTATTTTTTCTTTAAGATAAAATCAAATAACACTGGGCTGGCTCCATTCAGCCTGCTAGCCAATCCGACCAGAGCCCTGGTGGGTCCTCTTTCCCAGGTAAGGGTTGTAATAAGATCTACACACCCTAAAGAGTGAACAAGGCAAAGGGCGATCACTAAGGAGGTCGGCTGGATGTCTACAGCAGTAATTCAGAAGATGAGCGCTTCACTCAATGCGATCACACCAATCACGTGTCACTAATCTTCCACACCAATCATGAGCCACTGCCAAGCATCACCAGAATCTGAGGGGAGCATCCTACCTGGAAGGTGCAAATAAAACAAACAAAGCAACCTAAATGTCCATCGACAGAGGAATGGATAAAGAAGATGTGGTCTATATAGACAATGGAATATTACTCAGCCATAAGAAAGAATGAAATAACGTCATTTGCAGCAACACGGATGCTCCTAGGGATGACCATTACTAAGGAAAGTAAGTCAGAGAAAGACGAATACCATATGATATCACTTATACGCGGAATCTTTAAAAAATGATACAATGAACTCATTTACAGAACAGAAATAGACTCAAAGACACTGAAGACAAATTTATGGTTACTGAAGGGGAAGGGGGGAGGGATAAATCAGGAGTTTGGGATTAACAGATACACACTACTATATATAAAATAGATAACCAACAAGGACCTACTGTATAGCACAGGGAACTATACTCAATATCTGTAATAACCTATAGTGGAAAAGAAACTGGAAAATGAATATATATATACACACACACATATACATATATATGACGGCATCACTTTGCTGTACACCTGAAACACTGTAAATCAACTAAACTTTAATTTTAAAAATTCCAAAAAAACAAATAAATAAAAATTCACCTTAGAGGAAATGGAGATTTTGCATGAGGAACTTTAAACAAAGCCATCACTAAAGTCTCAGAATAGTAAGTAAAGACACTGCATCCAATAAAAAAGAAATAATATTATTTTAAAAAGAATATTTAGGGGTTCCCTGGTGGCGCAGTGGTTGGGGGTCTGCCTGCCAATGCAGGGGACACGGGTTCATGCCCTGGTCTGGGAAGACCCCACATGCCGCAGAGCAGCTGGGCTCTTGAGCCATGGCCACTGAGCCTGCGCTTCCGGAGCCTGTGCTCCGCAACGGGCTCCACAACAGTCAGAGGCCTGCGTACTGGAAAAAAAAAAAGAAAAGAATATTTACATAACAAGAGAAAGAAAGGAAGAAAGAAAACATGGGAGAGAGTGGAAGCTTTTAGAACTTAGAAACTTGAGAGCAGAAATGAAAGTCTTCGTAAAAGAGTTGAAAAACAAGTTGAAAACACAAAGTTGAAAAAATATTATAAAATGTAGTAAAGGTATAAAAAGGAAATATGTGAGAGAAAAGACAAGAAAGTTGGAAAACCAGTCCAATATGTCCAACATCTGAATAGCAGACAATACAGAAAGAGAGAACAGAAAAAAAGTGAGGAGTGGAATTCATCAAAGAAACAAGCCAAGAAAATTTCCAAGAATTTAACGACTTGAGTTACCAGACCCATCAAGGGCCCAGCGAAAATGGATGAAAACAGACCCACATCAAATTACACTGTTGTGAAATTCAGAACCCAGTGGGCAGATGGAAGATTCTATTTGCTTTCTAAGGGGAAAAAACTGAAGTGTGAGATGGTGAGGTGCGTGTCCCCCAGTTTCCTGTCTCCCGGCTTTAACACAGAGCCACAGCTCAGTGCGGGGGACATGGGGAGCATCCATCTCCTCTGAACTAACCTGGAACAAGGTCAGGTTAAACCAGACTGGGCAGAATGATTAAGCAGAGGAGGTCTTAACATCTACTTTCTTGACTGTTCTCTGTTCCGGGACATTTGAATACGCCCTCAGAGTATGTGGCCCCCGGGGGTGGGTCCAGTGCCCATGAAACTAGAGCTGGAGGGGGACTGTGGGTGGGCCTGCATGGAAGGATGACACTCAAGAGATCCCAGCACCAAGGAGACCCAAGCCGAGGTCAAGTTCGACAGAAACAGCCACAAGAAACAAATTTCCATTGCATACGTGGGCGGGGCAATCCACATCCAGTTAGAGAGAGGATAATGTGACCATAGACCCACCCTCCACTCAGCCCCAATGTTGCCTAAATCGACACTTTTGGCCCCAGGAAGATGCCATTCTGGGGAGAGGCCAGCATGGCCTTTGAAGACTGAGAAATCTGAGATCCTGATCTCTCTAAAAAAGAGCATGCATCACCTAAAGGGCCTGTTAAAAGATCAAATAATATTAAGGCTTAAACCTGATAGGACTAAATTTTTTTGTGTCTACGGACCAGTTAGGCTGCTCATGAGAAAGACCAGATTTTTTATAGGCAATATAAAGGGACAGTGTTTCTTCCTATTTGTAGATTGCAGCTGTAGGCTGAATGAGTTTCATGAAATTCCTATGCTTTTAAAGTGAGAGAAAAGGAAAAAAAAAAACAACCTTCCTGGGGAAAAAACAAAAAAAGGCCAACAACGATTTCTCCTCTCCCTGTTCATACTAAGAAAACAAGTATATGAACAAAGCTGCATTTACAGAAGCCTGAAGATTAAACGAGTCTGCTAGTGGATATAAGGGCCCATGTGAGGCATTGTTATAGTTTAGTGCCTGACCTCTGCGTTCAAAATTCAAAGAAAAAGAACAGCTTGAATGTGAAACAAACCAAAGACATAAAAGACCCTGTCTCCCAGCATACCTGAAGCCATACTTTTGCTCTACGTGGAGTTTCCATTCTGAGTCAGCCAAACTTGTGTTGGTTAAAAGGGTTTTAGCTATATCCTCACTTGTTGCTGAAATTTAAATCACTGGCTATCACTGAGAGAAAAGTATTTTTGATAATTTACACCTTCTCAGGTGCATTCCGCTTAGCATTTCATTAAAAGGATTTACCCAAATGTATTTAATCAGTACATATTATACCTAAGCACACATTATGCATACACGCACACCTCGGAGATATTGCAGACTCAAATGAGTATCACAATAAAGCCAGTCACATAAGAGGAGGAAGGGCAGAAAAGATGTATAATTGCAAAGCAGTGTCACGTAGCGACAGTGGAACCATGGGCCCTGTGTGTCACAAATGTGGGAAATCAGCCACACTGTAGGCTCCAAAGAAAGCAGTCAGCATCCCGTCCTTTGCTAAGCTCTTGGGGGCTCAGAAGAGTGCCAAGCACTGCAATCAACAAGCGGGTAGGGCGGCGTCTCCGGGAGATTCCAGGTTTTGAACTGTGCATGACCTCACGTGTACTCACAGCACCTCTACAGAGAGGCCCAGACATGTATTTTCTTCTTACGTGCTTACTCTGAGCCAGGCAACAGTCTAAGTGCTTTCACAGTATTAACCTGGCCACTGTTGAAGAGAACCCTGTGAGTGTGCTACCGTTATTAATCCCATCTACGGATCAGGGAAACCAAGGCAAAGAAGCATGTTTAATAAACTTACTGAAAGTAACACAGGTAATACATGCCAGAGTTTGGATTCAGACCCAGGTCTTGCAATCTTAACCACTCGGAAATACTATCCCAAGGCTCATACAAGGTATCTAAGACCCATAGTGCAGCCTAGGGACCTGCCCAGGCTGCGCTCAGGCAGAATCTTAGCTGTCCTGCACTGAGCACCTCTTGTGGGTCAGATACTTCCCTGTCCTAACACTGCAAGGCAGGTATTTTACAGATGAAAAGGCACAAAGCAACACGGAGTAGCCGAGTGTCTGGGTGGCAGCCAGTAAGCAAGCAGGCACCGCTTAATCTAAGTTTCTTAAAACCCCAAGCTCATGCCCTTTCTCTACACCCCGACCTCCCGGAACAGGGTCCTCACTTCCAAGATGGCATTGCTTTCCCTGTACCCAGCGGCACACCCCCACCCCCACCTCGGACACCGCCAGCGCGGGAGCCGCACCGCTCCTGTTGGGATGTCAGTTTCCCCCATGGGGTTGGGGGTCCCTGGCGAGCAAGAATCTGGAAAGAGCCACGGTGTCTAAACAGAGGCTGGCCCACCGGCGACCTTCACCACCAGATTTGCGCTCGGGAGTAAAGCAACTCCCTGGCAAAGGGAGGTCTGGACAGGCCAGCCCCGCGAAGAGCGCACGGTGTCCACTTCCCTGGCCTGGGGGATCCACCCTGAGCGCTGGGAAGAGATCCAACTCTTACCGCCTCCAGAACGGCGCGGGCGGCCTCCCGGCGGCGGAAGACCCCGGAGCTAGGCAGGTCCGGCACCACCGGGTACAGCACGGGCTCCGGCACGGGCACGACGCGCTCGCGGCCCAGCTGCCGCCACCCCAGGCCGTCCTGCCCTTCCCACGGGAGCTGCCACAGCCGGCAGAGCGGGTCGCCGGAGAACTCGGCCAGGCGCGGGCGCGGAGCCTCCGGGCAAGCATCCAGCAGTGCCAGCAGAGCGCTCCGGGTGTCGGGGCTGTCGCGGGGGTCGCAGAGAAGGAAGCCGTGCTGCAGGCCCCCCGCCCCGCCGCCCGGTTGGTATCACAGCAGGCGGCGCAGCTGGCACCGCCGGAAGGGGCCGCGCCGCAGCTGGTGCAGCAAGCGCTGGTGCAGCCGGGCCGCGCGCACCCGGGCCGCGCAGCCCGCGCTCCCGGCCACCGGCACGCTCAGAGAATAGCTGCGGCCCGGGGGTCCCAGGAGCGCGGCCACGCCGGGGTCGGGGCGCGCGCCCGGGGCCTCGTCTCCCACTGCGAAGTGAGCCAGGGTGCAGCCGGGCAGCTCCAGCGCGAAGCAGCGCGGCGGCGCCATGGCCCGACCGCAGGCCCCGCGCCGCAGCCCCGAGAGACGCGCGAGCAGCAGTGGGGCGCGCGGGCGGCGGCCAAAGACCATGGGCGCCTCCCGGTCCCGCCACGCGCGTCGAAAACGAAACCCGGGACTCGGCGGGCGGCGCCGCGGGGAAAAGCGAAAGCGAAGCGGCGGCGGCGGCAGCGGGGGCGGCGGCGGGAAGCGGGCGGGGCCCTGGATGGGGCGCCCTCCCCGGCCTCCGCTTCCGCCTCCGCCTAGCCGCGATGTCGCGCCGGGAGCAGGCAGCCCCCGGGAGGGATTCCCGCAGGGGCCGGGCCGCAGGCTGCCGCCGATGGGGACCCGCGCTGCGATCGATGGGGAGCGGGCAGGGGGTGCCAGGCCCCGTTTGAATAATTCCTGGGAGAGTGTGTGTGTGTGTGTCTCACCTGCGCCACCACGCTCACCGGCTCTTGCTTGCTCTCTGGGACCGCCGGCGCCTCACCTGGGCTCGCCTTGCGGGCCTCGCAGACGCGGCCGCTCGCGACCCCAGCCCTGCGCCCCGAGCGCTCTCCCCGCCCGCGCCCGGACTCCAGACCTGGGAGCCGCTGGAGCGTTTTCACCCCGCTTTGCACACGCTTTCCCCTCTTTTGGAATTAACCCCTCCTTTTGCTGACTCTCAAACTGAGAAGTGTCCCCAGACTGGCACCTCTAAGTTGACTTACGCCAAATTAAAGTCGTGCACGCAGGTCCAATGAGACAGCAGCTTGATGGCCTGGAAGCGCCTTATCAGCCAGCAGCCGGCGTCAGATGTATTGCTGCCTTTGTATAGTAAAGCAGCATTGACAAGATTATTTGGGTGTTTTGTTTTTACTCATTGACTGATATCCTTGAAAATGATTGTCCAGCAGACCCAAAAGTTAGAATTGAAACAAAGATGGAAAACATTAGATAAACCGAAAGCATATAGTTATGATTTCATCAAATGTGCATTTAGCGTGGGATTAAGCTTAATTCTGAAAGGAAAACCCTTTATGATAGACATGAACTATTACAGATATGTGGTTGAAGTATGGTTAATAGGCAAGGAATAATTCTGAGATTAAGATGTTTTTAGCTCTTTGAGAACAGGATCATTTTTATACTCTGTGAGCAATTTGACTTTTGGACATTTAGGGAGCAGAGATGTTGTCACCTGTGTGGAACATAAGAAAATAGGAAAAGAACAAAGTCCTTTTTGTTCCTTAGGACAGGATTGCATCCTCCCGTGAGCCTTTCTTGACTTTTTTTCCATGACCCCCCCCAATCATATCTGCTCTTAATTTAAGTTTTCCTCTCCATTTTCACTCACCCTCCTCCCTACCAGAAGACTGTGAAATTAGTGACACTGCAGGATCTGGTCTCGCTCAATGTTAACTGGGAGTCGAAGATTGAAGATACAATGTCTTCATTCATGAAGTGAAAAAAATCTCTGTTATATTTTTGAGCTCCAACTTCAAATTCCCAGGACAGAGAATCTGATGGACCCAGCTTGGGTGCATGTTTAGATTGAATAAACTTGCCTGTAGTAACCTATCCAGTGGGTGTGGAAGAAAGAAGCTGGGCCTGGAAAGACACTTGAAAGAGGTCCTTGAATGAGTGAACAGCACGACTTTATTCATTTAAAAAGCCAGAGTCTTCAACACTAACAACGTCAACCAGGAAAATATGAAAGATTCTAGTCATTCTGCTCCTAGGGAAAAAAAAAGCAGAAAGGGAGAATTAACTAATATAAATGTTGTAATTAATAAACAATAAAATGAGAAAATAACATTTATTTTGAAAAAGAGATTGGTTTTTTGGGATCCCTTCCAGGCCAGGCTCTGGCCTCCAGAGACCAGCTGGCACCGCATAAAACCGCTCTGGGGGCCAGACCCCTGGGTTGTGGGCTTCTGATTTGAAGGGTACACTATCTTTTCTCACTTAGAAATATAGTTTATACAGCTCCCTGTGAGAAGAGAGCTAACACAGCAGGTGCAGATACTTACTCCTGGCATCTCTACTGGGGAGCCTGGAGCCATGATTCATCGTGGTCAAATCCTAGAAATATGCCCTCAGAAGCTTCTTTATATCAGTCATTGATGGTTCTGTGTTTGCACCAGGAACAATGGACACGCCACAGCAACTTGTCAGGGTTGCTTCGCACAAGCATCAAGATTGGTGATGGGCACCTCATTCACAGATGGAGTCCTGAGATTAGGTGACCAAGACTGGTCACAGCAGGATGTGCCTATGTGTCCAGCCCACCACGTAATGGCAAACCTGAGACCCAAGCGGGCTTTCCTGACCAGCCATCTCACTCCTGTACCCAGGGTGGGAGTTCTTCTAGAAAGAAAGCACATCTATCAATGCAGCCTAGGTGGTGAAGGGCTCAGAAGTTGTGCCCGTCTCTCCAGACTCCTCTGATGTTCACCTTTTTCCTGTTATCCTTGCTCTGCATCTCTTCCCTGGAATAAAGCCGACCTGTGAGTGTGACCTGTTCCTGTCCCAGGAGTCCTTATAGCCGATTAGCAAACACGTGGGTGGTCTTAAGGCTCCTAAAACACAATCCAATACACACACACACACACACACACGCACACACACACATGGAAATTAAATTAGAAGTTCAAGGAACTCTTACTTTGAAGTGCTTTGATATTCCATTGTATTTATTTAAATACACACACTCTCACACATAATTACAACTCTGTAAATTAGTGAAATGGCACTCATTGGATGAATTAAATTACAACCAGTAAATGAGTGAACAGGAAAGACAAAGAGTTAAAGAAGATATTTGCAAAACATATAACTAAGAAAGTACATCTATACAATGAATTCTTATAAATCAATCATAAAAATGCAGAAAATCCAATACAAAAAGGGGCAAGGGATTTGAATAGGCACATCACAAACGAGAATATCCAAATAGCTAATAAATATATTAAAAAGATGCTTAACATCATTAGTCATCAGGAAACTGGAAAGTAAACCCACAAGACACCACTCCACAGCCACTGAGATGGCTAAAGTTAAACCAGATAAAGCAAACATCTCACAGTGACAGCACCAAGTGAGAAGAAAGATGTGGAGCAATACTTACATTACTCTGGTCGGAGTGTACATCGGGCCAGCACTCTGGAAAACTCTATGGAATTATGTACTAAAGGGGAGTATATATGTATTTTTTTTTTTTTTCTTTTTTTCGATACGCGGGCCTCTCACTGTTGTGGCCTCTCCCGTTGCCGAGCACAGGCTCTGGACGTGTAGGCTCAGCGGCCATGGCTCACAGGCCCAGCCTCTCCGCGGCATGTAGGATATTCCCGGACCGGGGCACGAACCCGTGTCCCCTGCATCGGCAGGCAGACTCTCAACCGCTGCGCCACCAGGGAAGACCTATATGTATATTTTTTAGGAACCAGTGATCCCGTTCCAGGGTGTATACCCAACACAGATACATACTTATGTTGACCAAACGACATGTACAAGAAAATTCATGGCCTAATAGCAAAATAGTCCAAATGCTCATTATAATTGAGCAATTCAATGGATTGTGGTATATTCCAACAATAAAATCCTAGATGGTTATGAAAATGAACAAAGTACTGGTGGACACAACAAAATGGGTAAATCTACAAATATAACATTGAGTGAAAGAAGCTATACAGAAAGCAGTACATAAGGTGTTATTATGTCCACAGGATCTTCAAAAGCAGGCAAACCTAGAGGATGGTTTTAGAAAACAGGACATGGTTATCTTTGGGGCAGAGGTAGGGCTTAGGGCCTGGGGGAAGGTACTGGACACGCGAAGGTCTGAGCAAAGTTCTGTTTCTTGATCAAGATGGTTGTTACACATGTGTGCTCGTTCGGTCCAAAATTTGTCCTGCTGTATGTGTATGAATTGTGCACTTTTCTTTATGCACAAGATGCTTCAGAAAAAGACTTACCAAAGTAATAATATGAAGATTTCAAGTAACTGAACCGATTCTGCAATCTGCTAGTGTGTGCCAGCCGCTGTTTGATGTTACTGCAGGATGGTCCACATCAGGGAGCAGGGAGTACCCTGGGGATGTGCAAGTCTTTAAAGAAAAAAGTCCCTGGCTAATGAAAAATGGTAGTGACATTTGGCTGTTACCTGTTTGCATTTAGATGTCTTTAGAGATGGCTGACTCCCGAGAGGTAGAGACCAAGAAGGGGCTGCCTTGACTTCCCTCCAGCCCACACCCACCTTGAGCAGTTGGGAGAAGAAATCACTCCCTGGCCTTTGTCAGCCATTACTCTGAATAAGAAAGTCTACTTCTCTTGAGCCTTACTCTTGGATGCATGAAGGAAGACAGGTTTTGAGTGAATAAGCATATGTTCAGAGGATATCAAAGTGACGTTGACTTTTGTGAGCTCTTTGCCAGAAGGGACTTGGACTTGTTTATTTTATTCATATTTATTAATATTTTATCTGATACATAGGAGCTTCTCAATAAACCATGGTTGAGGAAAAGAAGAAAGGAAAGAAAGAAAGAATCCTTGAATGAATGAGTTAATAAGTGAATGAATAAACAAATGAATGATTATAAAAGAAACTGGCCTGGATAGAACAGACTTAAGAAGTAATAATAGGGCTTCCCTGGTGGCGCAGTGGTTGAGAGTCCGCCTGCCGATGCAGGGAACACGGGTTCATGCCCCGGTCCGGGAAGATCCCACATGCCGCGGAGCGGCTGGGCCCGTGAGCCATGGCCGCTGAGCCTGCGCGTCTGGAGCCTGTGCTCCGCAACGGGAGAGGCCACAACAGTGAGAGGCCCGCGTACCGCAAGAAAAAAAAAAAAAAAGAAGTAATAATAAAATAATGTGTTAGTAATTATCAAATATTAAGCAGTATTGCAAGTGTTTAAGTCCCGATTCAAATCCTCATTCCCTGTGTGACATAAGTTTCCCCAGCTGTAAAATAAGTTAGTGCCTGCAAAATATAGCCCAGTGCCTGGTACATAATGTTATATACATGCTAGATGTTTCTAACTGATTATGTCGAACTCTACTTTCAGTGCTTGATAAACTTCATGTCATTTAATACTTAGAATGCCCTGGGTGAAATAGACATTAATACCCATATTTCCCAGGTGTGTTAGCAAAATCAGGCAGGTAAAGAAAGTTACCCCGAATTAAACAATACTGGCTGACCTAAGATTCAAACCTTAAAATATTTGGCTTCAAAAGTCTGTGTGGTTACCCTTTATGACATATTTCTCATAATCATATTTGATTTGTAATGGAAACTGATTTGATTTTCGTTTCTTCATACACATGTGATCTAGAAAAAAAAAACGTATTTCTTGATTGAGCCAGGCCATGGTAAGGTTATAAAATACTTTTGACTAAGTCATATTTCTCATTGCAGGCTTGGTAATCATCAAGCATACACTGGTTATTGTGCTGAATTTGCTTTCAGTTTCCTTCTCAGTGAAATAAAAGTCATCTTTGCTTCTATTCAAAACATAACATGAGCAGAAGAACAAAAGCTGACCCTAATTAAATGATTTTCCCGGCACTGTTTTAAGTGACTCACATAAATTAGAATTCTCACTCTTCACAAATATCCCTTGAGATACCTGGTCTTACAGATGGGAATTGAAGATCCAGAGAAATAAAGTCACTTAGTCACCTAGCTAGTAAGTGACAAGCTAGGCTTGTGGTTTCATAAACTTAACCACTAGGGCTATCCCAACTTGCTACAAGTCTCATGAAAACATAAAACCACACACTCAAGATCAAACCCAATTCCCATTAAAGAGGGCTAAAGGATAGAAAATTTCAGTACAAATCCCAACACTTACTAGGAAAACTGTGAAAATAGATAATAAAAAAACACAATAATTCTTGCCAACTAAGAAGAATCTTGGTTATTAGAGAAATGCAGATCAAAACTACAGTGAGGAATCACCTCACACCAGTCAGAATGGCTGTCATCAAAATGTCTACAAATAATAAATGCTGGAGAGGGTGTGGAGACAAGGGAACCCTCCTGTACTGTTGGTGGGAATGTAAATTGATACAGCCACTATGGAGAACAGTATGGAGGTTCCTTTAAAAAAAGAGTATAGAATGTGGATATTATATACTGAATGTTGTGTAAACTTTATATATATTCGTACTTACTTGTATTTGCATAAAGAAACATTGGATGGTGTAGTCACTATGGAAAACAGCATGGAGGTTTCTCAAAAAACTAAAAAAACTAGATATGATCTAGGATATGACCATACGATCTAGCAATTCCACTCCTGGGCATATATCCGGAGAAAACCCTAATTCAAAAAGACACATGCACCCCAATGTTCATAGCAGCACTATTTACAAGAGCCAAGACATGGAAGCAACCTAAATGTCCATCGACAGATGAATGGAAAAAGGAGGTGAGTGGGATGAATTGGGAGACTGGGACTGACATATATATATATTACTGATACTATGTATAAAATAGATAACTAATGAGAACCTACTATATAGCACAGGGAAATCTACTCAGTGCTCTGTGGTGACCTAAATGGGAAGGAAATCCAAAAAAGAGGGGATATATGTATACATCTAGCTGATTCACTTTGCTGTACAGTAGAAACTAACACAACATTGTAAAGCAACTATACTCCAATAAAAATTTTAAAAAATAAATAAAAAATAAAATAAATAAATGACTGTCTAAGACACACACAAAAAAGATGTGGTATATACATACAATGGAATACTACTCAGCCCTAAAAAGGAATGAAATAATGCCATTTGCAGCAACATGGATGGACTTATATATTATCATACTAAGTGAAATAAGTCAGACAGAGAAAGATAAATATCATATGATATCACTTATATGTATAATCTAAAATATGATACAAGTGAACTTATTTACAAAACAGAAATAGACTCACAGACAGAAGAAAAAACATACGGTTTTCAAACGGGGAAAGGCAGGGAGGGATAAATTTGGAGTTTGGGATTAACAAATACACACTACTATATATAAAATAGACAATCAACAAGGATCTACGGTATAGAACAGGGAACTATATTCAATATCTTGTAATAACCTATAATGGAAAAGAATCTGAAAAAGAGCAGATAGATATGTATAGGTGAATCACTTTGCAGACATCTAAAACTAACACAACGTTGTAAATCAACTAGACTTCAATTTTTAAAAAAAGGAAGCATCTTAGAAAAGCATCTGATTTTCCTATTGTCTATTAAAAAAGGTATAGAGATGCATAGACATGCAGGGAAATACAATGTCTAAATTTGAACATGTAAAAATGCATACATTAAGATAAATTACTAAAGAAAGATTCAGGCATCAGTGTCATTATGTGCCTATGCATTTTTGTTTTTGTTTGCTTGTTTGTTTGTAGTATGTGGGCCTCTCACTGTTGTGGCCTCTCCCGTTGCGGAGCACAGGCTCCAGACGCGCAGGCTCAGCGGCCATGGCTCACGGGCCCAGCCGCTCCGCGGCATGTGGGATATTCCCGGACTGGGGCACGAACCCATGTCCCCTGCATCAGCAGGCGGACTCTCAACCACTGCGCCACCAGGGAAGCTCTGCCTATGCATTTTGACTGTGATCTGAAAGGGGATGCTGAGGCTCATGGAGTAGGGTCTCATCCTCCAAGGGTCATTCATTCTTTTCACTATTTGGCTCTCCTAACAAACACCTGAGTGCCCCCAGGTGAAGGGTGCTGGAGTGGAAGCTTCTACATGTTATGTCATGCACAAGCAATACAACAGCTACAGACGTGGCTAAGTCTCTGTCTAGTTCTACTGCTATCTGCTAGATCGAGATAGAGATTAGCTATCAATACCTTCTCCATCTGTATCCAGTTAGGAGGCTGTTATTTATACCCCTATTATTTATAGGCGGGGGAAGCAGCGGGGCAGGGAAAGCAGATGTCAGTCTTAGTCTTGAGCCTTCAGTCTTGGCCCTGTTCCAACTTTCATTTTCATGAAAAGAGAAATCCAAACTTGTGCTCAGCTGAGAGTTAGCCAAGGAAGGGGTGTCCCTGCTCCCCGTGTGACAGGTTGCCGGGCACATATAAAGTGAGCCTGCAGCTGCAGGGCGGCCTCAGGGAACCTGGCCACCATGTGGATGCTGGTACCCGTGTCATTCACTCTCAAGCTGCTGAGCGTCTTCGTGCTCCATGTGGAGCAGCCTGGGGACCCTGTTCCCCCGGCTCAGGGCAGCATTCTGGCTGGCAGGGGGCAAGAAGAGCCAGCAGCAGCGGGGCAGGAGAAAACCAAGGAAGCCCAGCAGGGAAGACGAAGAGGACCGCGATCTGCCCATCACCCCCACCAGCGTAAATTATCACTTCACCCGCCAGTGCAATTAAAATTGTGGCTTCTGCTTCCACGCGGCCAAAACGTCCTTCGTGCTGCCGCTGGCGGAGGCCAAGAGAGGCTTGCTGCTGCTGAAGGAAGCGGGTGAGTCCGGACCCAGTACGAGATCAGGGGCTCAGCTGGTACGTGGCTGGCTGACAGGAGGGGGCTGGGAGCGCGCATGGGCTGGACGGTTCCCCCAGAATCCTAGCGGTTCCCACAGCACAGGGAGGATGCCCTCCCTCCAGAGGATGTGGAGGTGAATTTGGGGATTGGTGTCTAGGCCTTCCCAGCCTGCAGAGTCGGCTGACCTGGGGGTAAGTGGAGCAAACCCATCCTCCTGATGCTGCTAAGCTAAGCGAGCCGCGCCTGCACCTGCCGGGTCCGGTCCGCCCAGCCCACGGAACGAGGCAGGTCGGGAAGGTCGTGCTGCACTCTGAGTCGGCCCGAAGCACTTGGGGTTTCCCAGAAACAGTTAATGAGGAAGGTTGCAAACAAATACAAACACTTTGACTTAAGAAACGCAATAGCTGAATCTTTGATTTTGGATTATTTGCCTGTTCTTACTATGAAACTTTAGAGAAACTATTTACGACTCAAATAAGGCAATGGCTTTGCTCTGGAGACTCTCACTCAGTGTCACCACGTCAGTAACTCGTAGGCATATCAGAGAGACCCCAGCCTGTCCAGTTCTACGGTGACATCTTCCGCTCCAGATCTGCCCTCCTGTCTTCCCTAGAGCAAGTTCAGCCACATGGCCAACTTTTTTCTCAACTTGTTGCCTTTTTTTTTAGTAATTTATTTATTTATTTTTGCTGTGTTAAGTCTTCGTTTCTGTGCGAGGGCTTTCTCTAGTTGCGGCAAGCGGGGACCACTCTTCATCGTGGTGCGTGGGCCTCTCACTATCGCGGCCTCTCTTGTTGTGGAGCACAGGCTCAGACGCACAGCCTCCGTAGTTGTGGCTCACAGGCCTAGTTGCTCCGTGGCACGTGGGATCCTCCCAGACCAGGGCTCGAACCTGTGTCCCCTGCATTAGCAGGCAGATTCTTAACCACTGTGCCACCAGGGAAGCCCCAACTTGCTTGCCTTTTTTACAGACATGTAACATACATTTGCACAGACCTGCACACACCCAAGTAAACAGCACACAACTCTAGACAGAAAACAGCAGGGCATCCAAAGTGCACGCTCCCTTCAGCCCCTGCCCTTCGTGCCCAGGATAACCACTAGCTCTTACTCTAACACACACACTAGTTTTGCCGGATTTTGTGCTTGATACGGTGAGATCGTAGCCTTGCACTTTACTGGATCGGACTCATTTTGCTTCCCATATGCCTGCCCAGTCATCCACAGCTCATCCAATGCCTGACCCACCTTGCCGTTCCCATTGGGGTCTGGTTCAGGGTCTCATTATTTCTCACCAGGACTGCTGCAATTCATCTCATTGTCTCTGGGTCCCCTCTGAAAGCACGTTATCTTACTAAAATACATATTTTGATGGCTAACTCCCCCACTTAGCTCTCTTGCATGGCTTCCAAGCCCAAACTTGTCAGCACAGGCTTCAAGCTCAGTGTTGCCATCCTTCACCCCAATTCCTGAAGGGCCCCAAGCTGTGGACACATCATGTGACACAGTTCTCCCACAACACCTGCATCGTGGAGCCTGTGATCGCACTGTTCTCTCTTCCTGGAACGCTTGTCACCTCAGTCTCTGTTGGTGAACTTTCAAAGCTCCTTAGAATTATCCCTGGTCCTCGTCATGCAGAATGAATGCCCTCTCACCTTCCTTTGTGATCCCATGGCATTTGTTACAAATGCATGTATTATAGCATGTTTTATTTATTTTATTTTTTACTTGAATGAAAGATTCTTTAAATCCTATAATGCTTTACAGTTTTCAAAAGTTTCACACACATGATTTCATATAATCCTAATTATAACCCTTTTTGTCCCTAGCCCTATCTTGCCCCTCCCCACTTCCCTCTCCCCACTGGTAACCACTAGTTTGTTCTCTATGTCTGTGAGTTTGATTCTTTTTTGTTTTATTCACTAGTTTGTTGCATTATTTTAGATTCCACACATAAATGATATTATACAATATTTGTCTGACTTATTTCACTTAACCTAATGCCCTCCAAGTCCATCCATGTTGCTGCAAATGGCAAAATGTCATTATTTTTTATGGCTGATTAGCATACCTTTGTGTATATACACCACGTCTCCTTTATCCGTTCGTCTATTGATGGACACTTTTTAAAAAATGTAAAAGCTTTTGCACAGCAAAGAAAACCATTGACAAAATGAAAAGACAACCTATTGAGTGGGAGAAGATATTTGCAAATGATATGACCGATAGAGGGTTAGTAGCCAACATACATAAATAGCTGAGACAATTGAACCTCAAAAAACAAACAACCCAGTTAAAAAATGGGCAGAACTGAATAGAAATTTCCCAAAGAAGAAATGCAGATGGCCAACAGGCACACTTGAAAAGATGCTCAACACCACTAATCATCCAGGAAATGCAAATCAAAACCACAATGAGGTATCACCTCACACCAGTCAGAATAGCCATCATCAAAAAGTCCACAAATAACAAATGCTGGAGAAGGTGTGGAGACAAGGGAACCCTCGTACACTGTTGGTGGGAATGTAAATTGGTACAGACACTGTGGAGAACAGTATGGAGGTTCCTTAAAAAACTAAAAATAGAATTGCCATATGACCCAACAATTTCACTTCTGGATATATATCAGAAAGAAGTAAAAACACTAATTTGAAGAGATACATGCACCCCAATGTTCATAGCAGCATTATTTACATTGCCAGGGTATGGAGGCAACCGAAGTGCCTACTGCAGCATATTTAAAATTGTGCTCTTGTGTTTTGTTTTTAATATCTGGGTCCCCAAAGAGTTTGAGTTCCAAGATTGAAACCTAGCATTCTGCTTATCTTACTGCCTAGCAAAGTATCTAGAAGGTAATAGGAATCTAATGAATGTTTTTGAATGGATGAATTAGTGCATGAATGAACAAATGAAGAGAGGTGTGGGGTTATGGAACAAACTTAGCCTCTCGATTCACACGGCCAGGATTTGAGTTCCTGCTCTAGCACTTAAACAATGTGTCAAGACATTTAACTTTCTGAATATCAGTTTAATATTCTTTAAAATACAGACAATAGTGATAACTCATATATCAACCTTAAAAAGTTGTTACAAGGCACAAATAAATAAATGCTCATATGTTTTTTAATAGAGTATAAACTATTACAGTTATAATTAATACTTTTATATCATGACCTCTCAGTTTTAAGTAAATAAAACCAAAGTTAGTTAAAATGGTTAAGGTATAGCATGGGTGATGTGTCCTGTAAGTAAGATTTCTGGCAAATAGAGGAAAATCTATTTTGGTAGCTATTAAAATTTTAAATTTATTTTTAAATTTAAACAATAAAAGTACATTACATTTAAAATTACTGCTCTGGCTGAAGATGCTTCTAAAATATATTATTTACTTCTTTGGGGTTTTTTTTTGTTTGTTTTTTTTTTTTGGCTGAGTTGGGTCTTTGTTGCTGCGCGCGGGCTTTCTCTAGTTGCAGCGAGGGGGGCTACTCTTCATTGCAGTGCACAGGCTTCTCATTGCTGTGGCTTCTCTTGTTGTGGAACACAGGCTCTAGGTGTGCGGGCTCAGTAGTTGTGGTGCACAGGCTCAGTTGCTCCGTGGTATCTGGGATCTTCCCAGACCAGGGGTCGAACCCTTGTCCCCTGAACTGGCAGGTAGATTCTTAACCACTGCGTCACCAGGGAAGCCCACCTCTTTGGCTTTTGAACAGAACAGACTGAATAGAACTCAAGCATTATGAGCATCAGCTATTGATCCGTGCTGTGACAGGATGGCTTGTATGTTGGCACCACTGTGAATTAATTGCTCCTCGTCTAAGCTCTTAGCAACATCTCTACATCCTGTTTGTTCAGTTTTCTCATTCTTTCATCACCTCTAACCTAATCCTCAAACTCCTCATGGGCTACACCACTGGCCAATACACTGTTTCACTTTCTCTAGTTATCTGCCCCTATTTAACCACACATTTAGGGAATCATATTTTTATTGGATAATAATGCTCATCATACAAGCCACCTCCTAGCATGTTAGCTTATAAATAGTGAGGTGTTATAATTTACCACCGCCCCATTGTAGAAACATCTGAGAGTAAAAGAGGGTGCTAGAAAAACTAACTGATGAGATTTGGTCCTCCATAAACCGGGACTGTCCTGGGAAAGCTAGGATGGAAGGTGACCCTGCACACTTAGAAAGATCAAAGGCTTTGGAGCTTGGGCGTACGTCCTAGTGCCACTTTTCTCTCATCTCATTCTATTACATTGAGAAAATACTACTTTTGCCATTAAAATAATAATGGATGTTGATGAAGTGGAAAACTAGAAGGAAAAGCCGTGCTCTGTCTGTCCCAGGTATGGAAAAGATCAACTTCTCCGGTGGAGAGCCATTCCTCCACGACCGGGGCAAATACCTTGGCCAGCTGGTGAAGTTCTGCAAACAGGAGCTGCAACTGCCCAGCGTGAGCATAGTGAGCAACGGGAGCCTGATCCGGGAGAGGTGGCTCCAGAACTACGGTGAGAGCCTCGCGTGGCACGGGATGGCCGCCTCTGTCACTGTCTGTTGCTCTATTTCCCTCCATCCCGGGCTTTTGGCCAGGCCTGCTGGGGATCCAAAGGGAGGAGGAAACAAGTGGGCTTACTCTAATCTCTTTTCAAGCTGGTAGGGCTCTAAGTCAACAAGTATGGCAAGGCAGATAACAGAACAGACTAGCCCCAGAACTCTTCCGTCCATTATCAGCGTAGCTAGTTTTAGCTGAGCCGCTAGTGGGGAGAATTAACGCAGTGTACAGTTTTGCAAGCCCTGACCTTATCGTTTGCTATTCATGTTTAATTTTTAAAGTCTTTTCGGAAATAACTCTATTTTAGTAGTCTCGTGTACAAATTAAGTGATTAGACTAGAACAGTCGTTCTCACCTTTGGCTGCATATTTGGCTACTGAGGAACTTTATAAAATATCTGTACTGGGACTGGACTCCAGACTAATTATATCAGAGCCTCGTGGTATGTGGACAGGCCAAGTTGGGGTGCTCCGAGGGATTCCATTATACGACCCAGGGTTACAAACCCCTGGTCCTAAGACTGGGAAGCTAAGTTTTACATAGATGTTAATATTCAGAGAGCAGTACCTGGAATTTAGGAGGCACTTGAAAAATGTTAGCTATTATTACTACTAGCATTTTGGGAAACAGTTCTAACTGAACTCTTAGAGTGTGCTTTGCTTTGTGTAAGTTGTTTGAGCCTTGAAATCATCCAAAGGGTAGTTGCACTTGTGATCTGTTGAGGACACTCACAGGAGATCTCTGATGAAATCCTCCTTCCAAGATGATGAAGAAATGGATGTGGATCTGGGTGTGGATGTGGGTAGAACAGCCCACCTGAGGAAGGTTAACAGGAAGACCACAGGGCAATGAGTCAACATCAAAATGACCGTGAAGGGAGTCACTCAGTGAAAGAGGGGGTTCAGAAGTTTAAAAGTAAGCTTTGGGAACCAGATTCCGAGCAGTAAGACAGGGTTAGGGAGCTGTGTGATCAGAGAAGAACTGGTTGGGTTTGCTGTCTGTGTCCCCAGGGCAGCGTGCTCTCTCCAGGATGGGCTCTACATGCTGTCAATATGGTGTAAAGAGTAGGGACCAGGAGGGTTGCTGCACCTTTGGGTCAAAAGCTCAAATGTTGTACGGGAGAGGTGGTGCAAATTAGTGAATTTGGAAGTGCATAAGGAAAAGGATCATTAGCGGTAGGGAGACAAAAAGAAAGTGTAAGGACTATTAATAGTGGACACGTGGACAGTCATTTATGAACTTCCGTTGATCCTGGTCCTATATGGGAGTTCAAGGTTAGTGCTGCCATATGCTCAAATTATTAAAGACACATCATAAATCTACATTCTATGTTAAATCTATCCCCCCAAAAATAGTTGCAAACAGTTTGAAAAAATTTTGGATGCCTGGAGGAACAAACAAAATGTTTATGTCTACCTATGTGGTCCATAAGGCTCCAGTTCTCCACCTCTGGCTTAAAGACCTGTGTCTGCATCCTTGGATGGAAAAGCCTAATGGTGACGGTTTTCTCTCAGGGGAATATTTGGACATTCTCGCCATTTCCTGCGACAGCTTTGACGAGCAGGTCAATGTCCTTATTGGCCGTGGTCAAGGAAACAAGAACCACGTGGAAAATCTCCACAAATTGAGGACGTGGTGCAAAGATTACAGAGTGGCCTTCAAGGTAAATTCTGTCATCAATTGACTCAATGTGGATGAGGACATGACGGAACAGATTAAAGCCCTGAACCCCATCCGCTGGAAGGTACGTACCGAGTTGCTTTTGCTGGTTGTAATTAAGAGAACGGTCAGGAGAGGCTTACTTCGGCAAAACCCGAAATGATAAGGATACAGAGAACTATGGACTCAGAAAGCCATTTGGGAAAGCAGGCCCTTGGTCCTTCTTTCAGCTCTGCTAAACGTTAACTACTTACATTCTCTTTGCCTCAATTTCCCCCTTATAACTGATTTCCTTCTGGGAAATTGTGAAAGTAAATATAAAAGAATATGAGAAGTGCTTGGAGATATTCTGAAGAATATGTTCATAGGAAGTCTAACTCGTATGTGTTTATTAAAATAATAAGACTGATTTGTCTTAAAAGCTCTTGGCCTATTTATAAATGGGTATGTGTTCTTCATAAATTCTGTTACTTCATTTTTCGTAGAATTATTAGAAGCTATTAGGAGAAAGGCCATCCCCAAGTGGTAGCAAAATTCATTCCCAAGATTCCTTCACCCAGATGTGTGCTTTAGGGCTTAGCCCCACTATCAGCTACTAAAAAGTCTAAGGTTCAAATACTCGTAAGCCAGTTCACAGTGACTTACAGCACCCACCATGCACAGATGCTTACAAAGAATTATAAGCTGAAGGTTTCTGCCCCTGGATGTTCTTCAGAATGAACTCAGGGAACTGTTTCAAATCAGCTTCTTGGGCCTCATCCTATACCCACTATCCTGAAACAGATTAGCCGGAGGGTTTGTGTGAATATGTATTCTTAACAAGCTGCCCCGATGATTGCTATGCAGGTATCCAAAGTCTGTGCCTGAACCCCAGACTAATGCAACTAAAGATAAGATGTAGAATTCAATTCTAGCAAGTAAAAGAGTTAAAGAAAACTCTTGTAATATAAAGCTATGTGTGCTGGGATAATGTGGCAAGGTGAAACAGGCAAGGTTTATTTCTGCCAAAGAGCCAGGAAGACTTCGTGTAGGAGGAGGTATTTGGCTCCTGCTTGGACAGAGGGACAGAATTTCCACAGGTAGGGAAGACCTAGGGAAGGAATTCCTGTCTAGACACCAAGAAAACCTTTCCTATCAAAGCTGCCTGGGATGTGCTGTTAATCCCACGTTAGCATTCAGAGAAGGGTTGTGGAGATGGGAACGGGATTAATGTATTATTTTCCTGAGGTTATCCTGTAACATGTGGAAATGGGCTATGGGAAACAAGAAATGTTTCTTACTTTAAAAAGTTTTAATTTGTATGTTGAACTTGATGTTTGGTTATATATGTAAGTAAGCTGGAATATCAGCCACTCTCCCAGGTCCAGGAGGAACTGAAAACAGCTACAGAAACAGGTGTGATGGGAAGACCCCAGGCTATGACCCACTGTGTGGAGGTGTCAGAGGAGAGCCAGAGGGCTAAGCTCTAAGCTCTTAGATTTCCCTTCTAGAGCCCCCTGCCAGTCATCACTCATGTACTATACTTATATATTATAAATACATATTATATATATTTTTTCTCATAGCTTTGGTTTGCTCATGGCTCCTTGTCACTTGTTCTCTATCTCTTTTCTCCAATCTTTCGACCCCTACTCTGGCTTCCACTTGCCTGATGCACTCCAGAATTGCCTTTTCAAAATTCTGACATTTTTTGGAGGGAGAGGATTAGCTGCTCTCCATTTAGAAAACAGTTTCTGCATCAGATCACTGAGGCCTGCAGGATGCAAGTTGATGTAAACCTGGATCAGGTGTCAACTGTTATGCAATTGCTCACGTGGTTCAGAACCTGGTCCCCCAGGCAGCCTCCTCCGCGGGAGGCCCTGGGCTTGCAGGCAACCATTATTTTGTAGTCTGAAAATATTAGGTTCTAAGACTAGATCAAATGTAATCTAGATCAGTTTTTAAAAATGTATATTTTGGGAATGTTTGGGCTTCTAGTACCATATCCCTACATTTCAGGGCATGTTCTCATTTCCCCAGAGCAGTGTCTTTCTAGAATGTTCCCTAGTTGGAGGAGTCTTCTTTGCTCAGGAGAGGTTCAGGGAGAAATGAGATTTGGGGCAAAAAGAGATGGAAAGCTCTTCACAAAGCCAACACCACACTTGTGTTTCAGGTCTTCCAATGCCTCATAATTGAAGGTGAGAATTCTGGAGAAGATGCTCTGAGAGAAGCAGAACCGTTTGTGATAAGTGATGAAGAGTTTGAAGCATTCTTGGACCGCCACAAAGACGTGCCCTGCCTGGTGCCCGAGTCTAACCAGAAGGTTGTATGAAGCAAATGTTGTTTTGTTCCCCATCACACATTTAGCTCCAAACAGGAAAGTGTCTCCACCAAGGGCTGCACACACTGTGGCTTTGGAGGGTTTGCGTGGACAGATGGGAGTAGTCTCAGGGCTGAGGTGGAAGTTTCACTAGATCTTTAGGTTTCCAATGTGAAAAATTGGATCCATCCTGTTAGTCCAAATGTATGTATCATGTAGTTTAAACAGTGTCAGCCAAAGCACGTCTACGGTTTGGAGCTTCCAGGTGTTATCAGAGACAGAGTAAATAATCAGTGTGTTCTCAGAAGGTAAAGAAAAAAGAACTTATTCAAAGCTACATTACTGCAGTGTTAGGAACAGGAGTAAAAAATTGAAGGTAGCCTGATATTCAACATACAGAGAACAGGTAAGCTCATGTTCCCTGTATGGAATGTTATACTGACTATATAACCTATTTCAAAGAATATTAGGGAACAAGGATAAATTTGCATGATATGATATTAGGTACAAATGAGGAACTATAGGCAAAATTCATTTGACCTTTAATCCTAATGTGCAAAAACTGTGTGTATGTACACATCCCATGGTCATCTTGGGATAATGGGATTATCAGTCATTCTTGTTTACCCTGATAACTGTTTGGACTTCAAATTTTTCTAAATAGGTAGTTTTATTATTTTTAAAGTATTTAAAAATCAAAACTTTCCCCATCTTCCGCCAAAAAAGATACATGCAGCAAAATCTCTCCCTCATATGCTTACATCATATTAGAAATTTGAGAGCAAGGATTCATTCCTTATACTTCAGACTTCTGACTAATGTTGACCAGAGTACGAATAAAAAATTCCTGAATGGGGTCAGAGCAGCTTTTGAAAAGAAGCCAGAGAACAGAGGAGAATACTCATATCTATACACTATTTTATTTGACTTTTTAAAATTTGCCTTAATTACATAGGTAATGTGAGATCAAAGAAAATACGTCATAAATTACTGCTTTTTGAGCACTTCACAGAGGCTTCATGAGCCAGAAATATTACCCCCGTTTTAGAAACTCTGAGGCTGAGTCATAGGGTTAACTGCCCTCACCTACATGACAGAAAGGGTTAGCTGACCTCACTCATGTCAGAGGTAAAGTGAGCTGATCTCACCTACATGAGAGGCATGGTTAGCTGACCTCATCTGTGTCAGAGGTACAGTTAACTGACCTCATCTATGTCAGAGGTATATTAACTGACATCATCTGTGTCAGAGGTGAAGTTAGCTGACCTCGCCTGTGACAGAGGTAGAGTTAGCTGACCTAACCCATGTCAGAGGCAGAGTTAACTCACCTCCCTTAGAGCCCAGCAAGGGACAAACTGGGGTTTGGATAACTCCAAAGCCTGAGAAGCTTACTAGTCAGTTCATTTCAAACTTCATTGTACAGACCCCGCCCCCCCCCCCCCAGGCAGGGTCTTGCTAAAATGCAGATTTAGAGTCAGCAGGGTTGGGGAAGTTATTGAGAGGAGGTGACCACTATTTGACCCAGAGCTGGACTGGGGCAAGTGGAGGCTCCTAACCCCTCCTCTGTCTTCAGGACGTACCCTCCCACGGTGAGACCATCTGGATGGCCCATGTGACTGAACCCAGCTCAGGCTTCTCTATAAACTTTTAAGACTAGCAGAGGGTGCTGAGGTCTTCTTGTCTTGCAGGTCACCCAAGACAAGCTTTGTGTGTCGGTTCCCTTGCATTGGTGAGGTCAGCTCACTTCACCTCTGACATAGGTGAAGTCAGCGAACCCTACCTCTCATGTAAGTGAGGTCAGCTAACTATACCTGATGGAGGTGAAGTCAGTTAACTATATCTCTGACATAGGTTAGCTCAGCTAACTTTATCTCCAATGTAGGTGAGGTCAGCTAACCATGCCTCTTATGTAGATGAGGTCGGTGAACTCTGCCTCTGACACAGGTGGGGTCAGCTCACTTTACCTCTGACGTGGGTAAGGTTTCACCCAGGGAACTCCCAAGTTTGCAAACCAGCAAGCAGGTCTTAGGTGGACCCATGATTCAGCATTTTAACCAGCTCCCAGGTGATGGTGATGCCTGGCCCACATCCAGACATTCAGGAACAAGGTCCCGAACTGGCCATGCACAGGAGGAGTTGGCAAACTACAGCCCGTGAGACAAACCCAGAATGCAAGCCAAGAACGGTTGGAAAAAAAATCAAAATAAGAATGACATCTGTGACTCATGAAAAGTATACAAAATGCAATTTCAAGGTTGATAAGGAAGGTTTCAGAGGAACACAGCCATGCTTCCTCTCTAAGCATTGTCCACAGTGGCTTTTAGTTGCCACAGAGACCGCATGGTCTCTGAGGCTGAAAATATTTACTCTCTGGCCCTTTACAGAAAAATGTTTGCAGACTCCTACCTCTATGGGGTACGTATAGAGGGTATACCTTCCTATGAGAGTGTAGGCACACTCTCTATCTACCTATAGAAGGCATAACTAGTTACAAGTAATGTAAGTAATATTAAAATCCTCAGATAAGCTCCCAGGTAATAGCATTAAAGGGATTCTGCTTTATTCACTGAAAAGGGGGTCCATCAGAGGCATGGCGGACACAGGGAATATTGAACAATGAAGGACAGGGCTCCCCAGAGCTGGAGGAAATGGGGAAATTAGCCTGGGGCTTTCACTGTCAGAGGAGCTTTCAGAGTGGCATGTGACCCTTCCAGCATGGGGCAGAAGCCAGCCTGCTAGAATCTGCTAGAATCCGAATGGACACAAACAGATGGCTCGGAGATGAGTGTTTGGTGGGTATGGGGCACTGGCAGATGGCTCACCTTGTAAGGGACGCATCTAAAGACACTCAAGAGATTTAAGAAACGTGGCCTCCAGAAATAATAAAGCACAAACGCACAAACGCGGTAAGATAGACAGTTGAGCGTACATACTGAAAAATATGCTTGAAACTAAGTTGGTATGTGATTTCTGCCTTGCAGATGAGAGATTCCTACCTTATTCTGGATGAATATGTGAGTATGTCTAATGCATTATAAAATGATCCCTTAAAAATTCATTAAGCAGCAAGGTCAGGGTTGAGTTATAATCAGCATAACCATTTAGTCCATATTCATTCTTTCTGGCCAGCATTTCATATTTTTATTGTAACTGACTAACATTAATATTATAGAGCCCTTACTTCGCTGTGTCCATCTCTGAGCTAAGGGCTTGGGCAGGCATTGGCTTGCATCTGATCCCAGTGTTTGCACACACCCGCACTCGATGGTCTTTTCCCTATGGCTATGGATCCATGGATGTCGCACAGAGCTGACATCACACAAAGCAGTGTCCTTTGTTATGCCATCTTCGGCTGGGTTCTCTGGTCAAGGGGCACCCAGGGATCTTTGCAGGAAGGACATGTCACACTTGCCGTTATTGCCTTTAATACCTCAGATGCTGCCAGCTTGTCCTCTGACAGATAGCTCTTGGCTTTGCAGAGAAGAGGTTACAGTTCCTCTCCAAAAGCCACTGGTACCTTCCTACCCCACTGCCTTCCAAAGGAAGAGATATGCCATCTTTCTCCAAACTGAAAAACAAATCACTTCTCCCTTTCCTTGTGTCTTTTTCTTTTCTTTTTCTGTCCCAATTCATAAACTTTTGCCAATATTTCTAGCACTGGACAAATAATTCCATTCAAAGATCTGTTTTTAAGAAATGAGCTCCAACAAGAACCATGGCTTTTCCATATTTAAACTGAATTTGGTGTTTCGAGAAATGCTTGCTGTGACTTTTGATATTTTATTATTTTCAAGTTAAATAGTGATGATTCACAGTCATTCATTTGTTGTCAATATGTGTTTTCTTTAAGGAACAGAGGGGAAGAGGTGGTAACACAAATATTCAGTTTATGGGTTCAAGGTAGAGAGGAAAAGTCAAACAGAATTTATTTTTGGAGTACCATGACTGGCTGGGGATTGTTTTTCTTTGGCTGGGGATTTTGACCAATGTTCCTCCACAAACTCTCTGGTTTCTGTACAGTTGGAATAAATAGAGTAGGAACAAAATTTACTTTTGGCAATCTAAGAACATTTGGATTCAACAAGTGTTACTACAAAACGCTGTGTGCCATGGTAGGTCACAGAGGTGTGAAGATCTGGTTCCTGTCTGTAAGATGCTTAATCTAGGATAAAAACCAAGACCCTTAGCAGGGCATGTGCTACACTTCTTGATGTGGGACCTACCCGCCTCTGTATCACCTTTCTTACCATGCTATCTCCCTTTCTTAAAAGAAGCTTTTACACTTTTTTTTTAATTTACACTTTTTTTTTTAAATCCCTGCACACACAGTTTTCACTCCAGGAATATCATCTACCTGAAATTTCCCAAACTCACTGTACTGTTTCATGCTTCTTGGCTTTTACGATATTGTTCTCTCTAGCTTACAATTTCAAAACATAACTTAGATGGCAACACATTTTGGAAACCTTTCCTGATTACCCCGCCCCCCAGTGGAGGGACAGGCACGTGTATATAATTCTGTTTATCATGCCCTTGCCTGGTCTCAGGTGTTCACGTGGGTGATGGGAGCTGGTTGAGTACAGAGATGGTGTCCCCAGAGTTCAATGCCCCCAGTGAAGCATTTGGTTCACAGCTCTCCACAAACATCTGTTGAAATGATTGGAACATCAAAAGTCATTTTGAGTTGATCCCCCGAATTGAGATTTACAGGAAATATCCCAATTTCTGTCATGAATTTCCTAGATGGCGCTTCGTGAACTGCAGAAATGGGCGGAAGGATCCTTCCACGTCCATCCTGGATGTTGGCGTAGAAGAAGCTATAAAATTCAGCGGCTTTGATGAAAAGATGTTTCTCAAGCGAGGAGGGAAATACGTATGGAGCAAGGCGGACCTGAAGCTGGACTGGTAAAGCTGAAGGCTGAACAGCCTTCAGCCCATCTGTGGGGACCGCCCTGGCACTCAGCGCGTGGCTGCCCTGCTTCCCGTAGGCACTGCCAGCGGCCCCAAATTCGATATTCAGTCGCACGTGGAATCGGATTGCCTGTGTTAACTGAACAGAGAAATAACTGGGAAAATTGAAATCCTTAGAACATGCAAGACCATCAACTTTAGTTAATTAGCTTATTATGGATTTAATTTTTGAGTAGTATTTACTGACTCCTATATTTCCATTTTGAAGTTATTTTTCTAGTCCTTTCATTTGATAGTTATTTTCCCATATGAAAAAATTACAAATTATCTCCACGGATTATTTCTGCTTGTGGTGAGGCTCTTTCCTTTTCGGCCTTCATATCACTGCAGTCTTGGACTTTTTACCCAGAAGTTTAGAAATAGTCCATACATGTTTCAAAGAATAAGAAATGCTCATCTTACCAGGCTTTGATAAGTGCCTAGAAGGAGATAACTCATCTCCCCGGGGCTCTGCATGGCCCTGACCCACGCTGGCTATTCCAGGAATGTGAGTGATCTCTGCTGCTCCCCTTTCTCTTCCAAGATTCTTAACAAAACCAAGGTGTGCTTTAAAGTTAGTGAGGAAGTTGACATGGGGTCAGGGCTTGGGTTGCTGTGTGAATCTGCTGAGTCTGTCAAGCAACAGCATATGAGTTTACTTGCTTGGTTGTCCCCGTGTCCCTGAAAAGCGACACGTTCCTGGACTGGCATGAACTCATCTGCAAAAGCAGCAGGCGAAGGTGGAGCAAAGGGTGTGGCGAAGAGTGTAGGATGAACCAGAATTTTCTGTAAATGAAGCTGTGGCACAATATAATATTTCCCATTTAACTCTGAATCACTTGAAATAAGAATGTAATCTAGGTCAATATAAGATCCAGAGCCTTCCTTTGCTAGGCTAAGAAAGAGCATGAGGGAAAATCTCACTTGAATTGGGTCAAGAAAAAAAAATTCTCCTCTTGGAAATACCACATTCAGTTTGTTCATGCAGCCTAGACAGTATACAATTTCCTGGGAAATAATAAGTTCCTATCACTGTTTTACAAAAGCAAAATCATGGACAATTTTTTGCTCAAAGAACTCTTGTAATCCAGCTGCAGTTCCAGAGTTGGCCACTAGGTGGCATTTAAATGTTGCCTGATTCCGCTATGCAGCCACGCAGAAATTCCGCTTCAGAATCTTTTTTCAACACTTGGTGATTTTGAAAGTGGTTTATGTGATTTTTTTTCCCAGAAAAGATATTCTTACTTCAAATTTTAAATCACTGTAATTCAACTGAAATATGTCTTCTGTGATAGAATTGTTGTCATGTATTTTCCATTTTATTTTATGTTTTTAAGAAAAAAAAAGAATTAGAAAGTATTTTTCCTCTGTGGGTCTTGATAGTATCTAAACCATGACGACCTTAATATAATCAGATAACCATAAAACAGGTTTTTTGTTTCTTACTTAACATGAGTTTACTTTGCTGACCATTCCATTATTCCACAGAGAAAGGGCACATATGTGAAAGCACAGAAGACATTGTGTGGTATCCAGTAGATGTTCAATCATTATAATCTGAAACAAAATCTGAATCTGAAGCCCAAATCCTCTGAGTTGAAGTGAATTTCTCTCGAGCTGAGGGAAACTGCATTTCTCTTTCCCTAAAGGGAAGTATAAAACAAAACACTACACTTGAGAAAAAAAAAAATATATATATATATAAAGAGAAAAAAACAAAAAAAGTACAAAAGTGAACAAAAATCAGAAAAAGAGAAAAACAAATAAGCTATTTTAAATGCACTTTCCAGCTGTTTTTACACCACAACCCCCTTTCTTATGCACTGAGAGAATTTTCAAAGCCTTCATGTTTAAAATATTCAAATGTTCATTTTTCTTAAGTGGGAGAAGTCAGGACATTTATCATTAGAGTAAAATTCAAGTTTGGATTATATAACATTTTGCTTTATAGTTTCCATTTTTAAATATGTGTATCAGCTTTGTGAGACATATTCCTTTTTATTAGGAAAATAAAAGGTAATTTAAGTGAGGTATCTCAATGTAAGTGTTAAAGGCAAGTATTTTGTGGTGCTTTCAATTATTGCTTAGTTTGGCTTGTGATACTATGAATAGAATTTTGTCTTAAGAAACCTAGAAAGATCAGACATTAGTAACAGCGTACTGGTTTAGAAAGGATGAACCATCTCTGTTATTTAGTGATAAATGCTATGAAAGTTGCCTGTTTAAGTTTGAAGATGAATGAGATCATTTGGCTGAATCATCTGAAATGTCAGCTCCTATTCTATGACAATCTGGCGTTTGGAGTCTAGTTGTTGGATCAGTAATGAGAACCATGATACTAAAACAGGCGGACAAATTCTCAATGAGGCTCCATCAGGCAATAATTCATCCCGCGGGCTGCTCTTCTGTTGAAAGGACTGTTTCATTCACTGCGATTAGTTGAAGACTCATCATGCAATAAGATTTTAAGGTTTTTTCTTGAGTATATTTAGGACATTCTTAATTTTAGAGAAATATATGTAAATATGTATATTTTTTCTCCATATATGATGCTCTTGACTACTGGTCTGTTGTATTGTAAGATGTTATAATACATTAAAGTATTTTTTGTACATTACCTTCACTTTCAGTGGGTCAATGTAGTGAAGTCTCTCCTTGGCGTGTGTTTTAAAGTAATGACATGCTTTTACAAACCACCCTCGCTAAAGGCAAGTACACTTTAAAAATCAAGAAGGTTATCAATAATTAATAAGCACATCTCAACCAACCCACTGGGCAACGAGATGGAGCAGAGGTGAGTCCCTGGGGAAAAAACTCCTTGTGTTCTAAAATAAAAGCCAGCCTCTTGGGGGCCCAGGGTCCAAAACTTGATCCCTTCTGAAGGAATGAATTCCTGCAGACAGGCAGCAGGAATAGTACCAGCCCAGGGTACGAGTGTTCGTAGAACCACCATTCTGAGTGTGACCTGGTCAGCAGTCCAAATGGCAGGCGTCTGGCACCCCGGAGTCCAAGGACGTGCAGAGCTCCCCCCGAGCACCCAGTTCCAAGCGGTCTATTCAGTCACCTCAGATGCATCAGGCCGGCCCTGCTGCTGCTTCCCCTGTCAGCCTGTTTCTCCCTCCCACCTGCTTCCTGGCTGTGGGAGCTAAGAGTTTCACATCCCTAGCTCCAATGCCCACCTCACATCCTCCAGACGCAGACTCGTCCTCCTCAGACATGCGGCATTTCCCAGACATGTACTTGCACTTGATCTCCGGTTACAAGCACTCACTTCTTCAAGAAGGATATGGCCTCACTACCTTTTCCCATCCTGGATACAGGCCAACACTGGGCTCCAGCCCCCAGGACAGAGGTCAAATCCAGGGGCTTGAAGACAGTGAAAGAGGCTCAAGGGGCAGCCAAGGTCCTCTGTCATCGTGGCTGGGACACGGACAGCCACATCTGGGGTACACAACCCAGTGTCAAGCCACTGCTGGCACACGTCGTACCAGTCAGGGGAAAAGGATGGGAAATTATGCAGAAAACCCACATAGCAATTTCAACTAGGATGCCATTGAGCTGGGTTTGAAAGACCAGAAAGAGTTTAACCACATTTCCCCCACCATGATTCTAAAAAGAATATGCATTTGGAGAATATCTGAAAAACAAAGTAAAGCAAAATGAAGAAAATAAAAATTACCCATAATTGTATCACCCAGAGGCAACTGCTAATTAATTTCATGCATATGTCCAGTAATGCATAGTTTTAATAGAATTGAGCTCTTACTCAATTTTATTTTCCACTAATATCTTATGAAGGGTTTTAAAGCCAATTAGCATTCTTACACTTTAATGAGAACAGCCAGATCTTAACAATTCACACAAAAAGATGAGCAGAGATTCAATGGTATTCTAAAAAAAGCAGTTAATTTGAAAAAAAAATCACTGGATTTCATTTTTGAGCTGTTTACATGTTTGATTATGAATGTGAGTGCAACTTGTGCTCTGGGAATTCACTTCATCTAGAAAATATACATATAATAACGAAAAGAAAGGTTCTCTGCGCAAGTTCATTCCAGGAGGATCCAGGGAACTGCCCAAAAGTGATTTATTTTTTCACCTGGGGCCATCTCGGCTTGTCCTTGCCTGATTCCTTTTTTTTTTTAGGCTGCACCGGGTCTTAGCTGTGGCACTCCAGGATCTTCCTTGAGGCACGCGGGATCTTTCAGTTGCGGCACGCAGACTTCTTAGTCGTGGCATGAGGGCTGTTAGGTGAGGCATGTATGCAAAGTCTAGTTCTCTGACCAGGGATCGAACCTGGGCCCCCTGCATTGGGAGCATGTCATCTGACCCACTAGACCGCCAGGGAGGTCCCGTCCTTGTCTGATCCTGCTCCTAATTCCCATGTGTGAGTTTTTCCACACCACCAAGCAATTCTCCCACACCAGCTGGATGTCCTACAATTCAACTCAAGTCTGACACTCTCTACCTGGTGGTAGCATCAGACTCTACAGGTTAAGGGCTCTGTCCTACAAGACTGTCCCTCACCACCCCTCCCCCCAATGCAGATGCCAATCACAACTGCAGGTTGTCACCTGTGCTTCTGACTGACCAGCTATGTTGAAGGTTCCAAGGACCCCCTCCTAGGATTGGATTAATTTGCTAGACCAGCTCACAGAATTCAGAGAAACATTTTACTTATTAGATTACCAGTGTACCGTGAAAGGATATAGCTTAGGAACAGCCGACGGAAGAGGTGCAGGGGGCCAGGTATGGGGAAAGGGCCCAGAGCTTCCATGGCCGCTCCAGGGGCACCAGTCTCTCCCAGTCTCCACATGTTCAACAACCTGGAGGCTCTCTGAGCTCCATCCCTTTGGGTTTTTATGGAGGATTCATTACGTAGCATGACTGATTAGATCATTAGCCACTGGTGATTGAACTCCCCTTCTGGAGGTCTGAGGGTGGGACTGAAAGTTCTAACCCCCTAATCACATGGTGGGTGCCCTGGCAATCACCCCCCACCAGAGGTGGCCTAGGGGTTTTCCCAAAGTTCCCTCAATAGCGTAGCAAAAGACATCCATATTGATGTCATTGAGATAGGCTGGGACCTGGGACCCCCTTACCTAAATGCTTGCACCTGCACAAATGTCTCCTACAACAATGGAATAAAAAGAAACTATAGGGGCTAAAAGTAACTGTGCACTTGCACAGTTGGGGCAAATTATGAACAAGATACAAAAAGGCTAAAACCCAGCTGCCACTTCTGAGGTGCTGGGAGCAAAAGCAGGGGACCGCACGTGTCCCCTGTACACAGCACCACCAAAGGGGTGGGCACACCATCCAAGCCACCCGTCCTGGACCCATCTATGCCCCCCCACCCCATTTAAGTGACCAGCTTGCCCCCTCTGGGGAGCAAACAAGGAAACCGGTTACTTTTTTTCACTCCCTCCTGCTGTGGCATGAGTCCCAATAAAGCCTTGCCTCAATTCCTCATCTGACCTCTAATCAATTTCTAGTGATTAAAGTGATCCAAGAACCTAGTAATATCATCACTTAGGAAAGTCCAAGGGTTTTAGGAGCTCTGCACCAGGAATGAGGATGAAGACCAAATATGTATTTCTTATTATAAATTATGATCTGTCACCCTGAACCCCCTTAGCTCCATGCCTGAATAGACTGACTTCTACCAGTTCTCTCTTGGAGTTTTGGTTGTAATAAGTTTCCAAGAATTCCTCCCCATAAGCTGTTACTGAGGAGTCACAAGACCTGTGTGTGTGTGTGTGTGTGAAGCAGGAGCTGTGTATTTTCTCAAGGGATACCTCGTCACTCCTTCCATCATAACACAGATGTCACTTTATTCAAGTGTTGTTTGCACTGAACTGACCTGTTGCAGTCAGCTCAGGTGGCCATAATAATACACCTTAAACAACAGACATTTATTTCTCACAGTTCCGGAGGCTGGAAGTCCAAGACCAATGTGCTGGCTGATTGCGTGCCGGGTAAGCAATTCCTGCTGCCCTCAGGTGGCAGAGACGACCGGTTGGTAACACTGGGGAGGACTCGCCTGGGCTCCAGGCTCTGGGAGGGGGGGTATTCCCTCTGCCTCCCCACCTCCCGGGACACCCAGACTCAGCAACTCCAGGTATTGCTTGGTTTTTATTTGTTTGCTTGAGTCTGTGGAGCCTTCTCTTGATGAGTAGATGTTCTAAATGTGCATCTTCTTTCAGGGAAATGAGATGTGGCCTTACCCTGAGATCCTGTGATAAGAAAAAGTTCTCAGAAATACAGCCTGGTATCCAGCATTCATACACAGATATGAAATAAGACAGGGAGGAAAGGGGAAGACAGAGAATTGATACAGACCTTCATACACATGCAGGATGGGGACGGAAGAAGAGGAAGCTGCATTCTTTCATCCTAACGTGGAACCATGGTGTCAGAGCCATGGACACCATGAGAGGGAGGAAAGTATGAGAGCTCGGGTCAGGCACAAAGGCTTATGACCTAACGACACCAAAGGCAACAGCAGTGAACTGAGGTCTGAAATATTAGGAGAAGTTTCCCAGCTTGTCCGGGGTTGGAGAACTTAAAGAGATTGAATAATCTCCTTAACATAAAGTATCCTAAAAATCATAGCAGAATAAAAGTTAAATACAAAGAAATCAAATGGTTCTTAGAAACAAACAGAAACAAGAATCTCCAAAGGGGTCTCCAGGTCTGTTTAGATCCAGAAAGGGTCTTTGCAGCCACGGTTCTATTCTTACTCCCATGGTCCCTCAGAACTGTCCATCCACAGGTGGTACCCAAGGCCCCGTGGATCCTGGCTGTCCAGGACCCACCCTCCACCCTCATTTCTGGTAGACAAACCCACTGCCTCGCCCAACCAGTTGACCCCGCCTGATGTGTCCTGGTTCTCCCCTCTGTGGCTGTGCTGGGGCTCTTCCCGCTGTTCACTATGTCCGGGTCAGCTCTCTGGGAGGCAGGCTCTGCCATGGATGTTTCCTGGCAGGGAATGCTCTCTGAATGGCTCTCATAGGGAGTGGGGAGAAGAGGGCCTGGGAGGAGGTTGCGATAGAGCTTCAGCTGATGGGACTTGGCTAGGACCCTTCAGGACTCTTCCAAATTAATGCAGTTGAGCAGGCCTTTAACTCCCAAAGGACTGATGATTGGAAGCACTGCCTCCAGACATTTGGGTGAGGCAGCTTCCTTTGGCAGAGGAGAATTCCCAGGAAGTGAGCTGTCAACACCCCCTCACTCCAGGCAGCTTGGGGAGTGAGTGCTGCCTGGAACCATGGTTCCACGGTAGGATGGAAGAGCGCAGGTTCTATAGGCGGGTCTGTGCAAAGGCACTGCTGCATCGACCTGTCAGATCTCACCCAAACCCTGTCCACTGGATGGAGCTCATGTCCTGTTCCCCTCTCAGCCTTTATTGTAAACCTTTAAGACATTATACCACATGGCCACATGCATGAGGAATGAGCTTCGGGCACCACAATCTCTGTTCTGATTCTTGCCTGATTTCCTCACGGTGTTGCCTTTCTGCCTCTCTGATACCTCCATTCCTTCCAGGTTCCCATATTCTCTGGCTCCTGGCCAACTGCCTCAAACGTGCTCTCACATCTAAGACTTGATGACTCATTCTACTTACCTGGGACTGCACATTGACTCCCCTTAAGACCCACAGTGAATTACTGTGACTCGACAGCAAGTCTAGAACGAAGGCATTAGTAAGTGTATACTAGGTTTCCATAGCTTAACACGTGCAAGTGTACATTCTTCTGGGAACTACCAGGGGAATTACCTAGCAGGAGGTAACCCAGGAACCCAGACTGATTTCCCTGTAGGGTCCAACCGTCTCACTAGGTGGCTGTGTGCTCACTGTGATGGGGCCAGGCCAGGTCAGTTAGAGGTCTTGAAATTCTTCTCTCTTTCTCAGCTCAGAAGTGACAGTCCTGCGCACAGTCTGGTGAACAAAATGAGTCACATGCCCCCTCCTACCTGCAAGGGGCTGGGAGATGTGCCGAAGTACGTAGATATTTAGTGAGCATCAAATATCTGCCCACAATTAAGTCCATCTAATGTTGAATATAACAGTCATTCCTTCAGAACTGGAAAAGCCTTTTAAAATTCTGTCAAGCCACAAGGGTCAGATCCCATTGATTGTTCTAGAAAAGCAATATAATAAAACATGAAAATAACTGAATCAGCCAAGAACCTTGAGTAATAGTACCATGGGTTTCACTAACTGGCAGTGATCTTGGGACCTTCAAGGGCCACTTTAAACCTCAGTGTTTCTATGTGTGAAACGAAAAGATGAGATTAAACTTTCTCTCTGGTCTACATGTCTGCGTAGAACCTATGGCCTTTGCATCTGAGCCATATAGAAGTACAAGGTAGCAGAGAGTCCTGGAAGACAAGATTCATCTGTTTCTTTCGACAAATATTTATCAAGTGCCCAGAACTTGTTCTTACTGTGCTGGGGTTGGTGGTGAACAAGACAGAAAATGATTTTACTTTCTGAGAGAGTGCCAGAAAACTATCTTTACTTTTTTATTAACATGGTAAACTTCTTGCTTATTAGCGTGTACTCTATCACTTTGGTGTGACATTTTTATTTTTGTTATGAAGTTATTCTCTAAATCGTAGTCACCCATGGGCACTTTCTAGCTACTTGTATTAGTGTGCTAGGGCTGCTGAAACCAAATAGTATGGGCTGAGTGGCTTAAACAAGAGAAATTTATTTTCTCACAGTTTTGGAGGCTAGAAGTCTGAGATTAAGGGACCGGCCAGGTCGGTTCTTCCTGAGGGCTGAGAGGGAGAATGTGTTCCAGGCCTTCTCCTAGCTTCTGGGTCTTAGCTGGAATCTTTGGTGATGCTTAGTTTGTGGAGGCAGCACCTCATCTCTGCCTTCATGTTCCCATGGCGTCCTCCCTGTGTGCCTGTCTGTCTCAAAATTTACCCTTTGTATGGGTTGTATTGGTTTAGGGCCCACTCTTCTCCAGTACGACTTCATCTGCAACAACCCTATTTCCATATAAGGTCATATCAGGAGGTGGTGGAGGTTAGAACTTCAACCTATGAATTTGGGGGACACAATTCACCCCTAGCAGTGCTGTTGTTAAGTGATTGCAAGGATAAATTTCCCCTTCACTTGTACTTTCTTTCGTGAAGTTCTGTTTTTCTTCCTTAAGCTATCATGCTTTTTTTTGTTTGTTTGTTTTTGGTACGCGGGCCTCTCACTGCTGTGGCCTCTCCCGTTGCGGAGCACAGGCTCCGGACGCGCAGGCTCAGCGGCTGTGGCTCATGGGCCCAGCCGCTCCGCAGCATGTGGGATCTTCCCGGACCGGGGCACGAACCCGTGTTCTCTGCATCGGCAGGCGGACTCTCAACCACTGCGTCACCAGGGAAGCCCCATGTTTTGCTTTTTTGACCACACACTTAATTGTGACGGTAAGGCAGTTTTGCTTTTTTGCATTTTCTCTCCACGTATTCTGGGAAAATACCTGGAGCCTTGCACTTTTTCTAGCTCCAGGGGTCTTTGTACAGCAGAAGGCAGAGCTGCCTGAAGACAGCCTCTCCGGGCTCCTTATGTGGATGCTCCGCCTGCGGAAGAGATTCTTTGGGACATCTAGGCTGGGAAGGAAAGAGAGGAGGTCTTTGTGGGAAGGGAGACAGGGGTGGGACGATGAAAGCTTTCCCAAGAAGCCCTGAGAACGGCAGAGACTTGGCATCACCCTGCGAGGTGGGGAACCTCTCAGCTTCCTGTGTACCTGGAAGAGAAGCTGAGCACAGCCTGCTTGCAAGGGACTGCAGGGCTTGGAGAAGGGAGTGCTGGATGGACAGGGTGATGGGCTGAAGAGGACAGGTTACATCCCATATCTCAGCACTGTAAAATCCCCCAGATTCCTGTGCGCCTCTAGGGAGAGAGAAATAGAACAACAACTGACATTCTGATTACTTGCTACTCTAGAAATGAGGAACTGAATTTAAGTTAATTTTAAAAATTAAAGAAATGTGAATTTTCTATACTTTCAGAATGTGTGATTATGAATTCATACAAACTCCATTGTCTAAAATTGTTCTGTTTTAAGCCACCAGTGTGAATCTTGAGCTTCACTCAATTTTCTATGTAAAGGAGGAACTTCATAATGCACTTGCATTTCTCCAGCCTCTGGACCATTTATTTACTGTGGCACTGATTCCCTGGCCTGTAACCATCTAGCACAGAATCTTGCCCTTAGTAGGTAATCAAAAAGGGGTTTGTACAGAGAGTGAATGATGAGTCACATTGCCCACAGGCACAAACGCTTAGCAACAAAGAGCATTTTTTAAAGTGATCTTGACCTGACAAACCTCTGGGTGAGATGGCTGAGAGCCCTGACCTGTGCAGAGGGTCAGTCGGACAGAAAACCAACCAGTGATGGGTGGACGTGACCTTGAGAGACATTGGAGAGAACCAGGAAGGTTGCTCAGTGGCACAACTCAGAGGAGATGACTCTACTCTTTATTTATTGAGCACTTACTATGCTCAAGGCCCTCTGGGAAATTCCATACAAAATTACTTCATTGCTGTTCTACAGAATCTCACGACCTAATAAAATCAGGCAGTAAATATCCAAAGCATGAAGTCTAAGAGATGCCATGATCAGCATATTATACAACTTCAGACTCCTGGAGATGGGGAAAGCAGTGATGGATTGGGAAGACTTCACAGAGAAAAACGACATTTGAGATGCAGTGTATGGCCTGCTGCAAACTGTATTGTCAATAATGGTGTCCTTTTTCCCCATCTTCCCGACAAAAATGATGTTAACAAAGACAAACAAAAAAACATGGGAATGAAGTCACACACACACACACACACACACACACACACACACGTCACTGCTTAAGGACTCAGTGACTCAGTTGGGTAAGAAGTTGGCTTTGCACCTCAGCCCTCTTCCTGCCAGCCCTCCCCCCATCCCCATTCCCATGCCCCTGCTAACCATACAAACATCTGCATCTCAGTATGGGCCCATTCATCCTCCTTCCTGCTATTTGCTGTCATCCTTTCATTCATTTAATCATTCATTCATAAGCAGTATCGCACCAGTACATTCCTGGTACCACAACCAGTGTATAGAAGGGGTGAATCTATTTTCTGTGAAGCTCAGGCCTTTATGCAGAATCGTTTTCATCTTCTGGCGAGAGGCTGGAGTAACCAAGTGTTGTTAGAATTCTTGCCATTGTGCCTTTTCCTTGAAAGATGACACTTGTACAAAGAATTAGACAAAGACATCAGAAGTGCTCATTCCTATTTGGGGAGGAAAAATATTTACTGGAATAACTTCTCAATGTAGATGAGAAGATTTATTATGATTATGATCATGATTTTTAAAAAGAGAGTTATGTAGTAGAGGAAGACAAATGATGCAGTGTCGAGACAGTTAAGAATCTTGTAGTTTGGGGGAAAATGAGACAAATAACAGCTAAGGATTATGGAATCCTTACAATTTTCCAGTTATGTTGAGATTGCTTTATGCATATTTGCCTTATCAACCCCTGCCAAGATCTCGATGACCATCTGTATTTTTCAGATAAGACAATCAAAGCACAGAGAAGTTAAGTAACTTGCTTAAGGTCACTAGGCCCGTAGGTGATGGCATTAGAATTCGTGTTGAAGAAAGCTATGGTGGTGGGTTTTCCCATACTTCTGGAGAAAAGAGTCTGTCTGTTGAAGGAGGCATTCTTTCATACCCAATAGGTTTTGTTCAGATACGCATGCCTGAGACATATAATTTAGCACTGGTGCAACTTCCAGCTACTAGAGGGAGTGGCAAAGAGAAAATTTACAGGAAAATTCTACCTTCAAAGATCTCTGGCTCTAACAAGCTAGAAACCCTAAGCATAGGAAGTAAACTGCTGTGCCTGGATCTCGGGAATCCCCAGAAGGAAGGACCAGACAAGTTGCCTCCAGTTCTCCGTCCGTCCAAGCAATCAGGTAGTGGGATGCAAAGACATTTCACGTGACGCTGGCGTGGAAAGGCCCTCAGCCTTCATCTCAATGTCCCCACACGCCGGGGCATCGAGCCCAGGTTCTGGGAGCCCAGATCTGCTCTGAGGCAGTGCTCTTTGTATCACCCGCGCTCTCTTTGTATCACCGTGTTTTGGGATCACCCATTTCTCTCCTGTCTTGCTGATCGTTTCTTCCGGGCGCACTGGCATCTGGGACAGTCGTCTGGCTGCCGCCGGACGACGCGCCCTGTGTGCCTCTTGGCGGCGTGAGGTCCGGGTGGTCCTCGGGCACCGGGTTTCCCTGCGGGCCTGCGCGGCCCAGGGCGGGGCGCGGCGGGCGGGCGGCAGGGGGCGCTGAGCGGCGGGCGGGGGCGCTCGGGCCGAGCTTGTGCTCCCCGCGTCTTTGTGCCACTCGGCGCCGCCGCCCACTCTCTTCCTGCGGGCCGTGCGCCCCGGCTGGAGGGCGGACGGGAATAAAGGGCAACTCCGGGCGGGGCGGCGGACGCGCAGCGCGGACACCCGGCCCCGGACCGCGGATCTAGGCACGGCGCGCGGAGCCCCGCCCGTGGCCGAGCAGGAGCGGCGGCGCCGGGGCCCCTGCCGCGCGGGACCAGGTGGGTGACGCGCGTCCCCTTTGTGTCGGCCTCGCGGGAGCCGCGCGCGGCCGAGGGGCCCGAGAGAGGTGGCCGTGCCGAGCCGGCCTCGGGCGCCGGGATCGGGCAGGGGCGAGGGCCGGTCCGCACCCAGGGCGCCACCCTGTCCCTGCCCATCGGTGGCTCCAGTGCCGCGGCCCCTTCGGGACCCCGCCCGCCTCCCCGGTCCGCCGCGTCTGCAGCGCCGCGTCCCCGTGCTCCGGCCGGTCCCGGAGCGGCCCTGTGTTGGGGGCCGCGGGACGGACGACTGCGGTGTACGTGGTCTGGCGAGGGCGAGCCGCCGGGGCGCGGGGCGGGGTGGGGGCGTCGGGAAGGTTCAGCCCGGCCAGAGTGGGCCGGCGCCGCGTCCTCTGTGGGGCACATCCCGTCGCCTGATGCCCGCGGCCGCCAGCCTCGCTCCTCCAAGCCGTCCCCTCCCCAGGGGCGCGCGGAAAGTTCCCTGCGGGTCTCCCCGCCCCACCCTCCGGCGGTGGCTCCCCAGCTTCCCCGTACTGTCCTGGGCACCCAGCTCTGGGCGCTCCTGCGAGCCTGGAGGCTCAGGGTCGCGGGGAGGAACGGGTGCCTCGTGCACCCTTTCGATCTCCATAGGCAGACCTCTGGATGGGCACTCTAGAAGTTCTCTCTGCCTGCTCTTTTCCCAGTGAACAATTGTAATAATAATAATAATCTCGCTCAACAAGTATCCCATGCTGGCCTTGTGCCAGGCCTAGGGCAGGCGGGGTGAGGGAGCCCCAGGGGAGTATCCCCAGGGGGTCCTGCTGCCCTGCGCGGGGAGGGAGCTCTGGTCCCTGAACTAAAAACGGACCTCACATCTTGCTTTGAACTGTTGTGGGAGGAAAGCCTTTTTCTAGGAGCGGGCCTGGGGATCTGATAAGGACACATTCCTGTGAATCTGGCCGGGGGCAGCTGGCAGATAAACTGTGCGGATAGTAAAGTGTGAGAAGGAAAGTGCTGTGTGTGGACACCTGCCTGAAGAGCTGTGAGCTCTGTGAGTGCCCAGGAGGTAGAGGCAGGGGGAGGAGGGTCCCAGCTGCTGGGGAGCCTGGTCCTGGGTCAGAGCTTGAAGGAGGGGCAGGTTCTAGGTGACAGGAAGGGCCCCAGGCCAGAAGGAACTGCCCAGCGGAGGAAGGGGGAAGAAACACAAAGTGTGACCCTCGAACTTTCCCACAGGCCTGCAGCCCAAGTGTTCCCTTTCCTGGTACTGAGACTCAGGACCTGGTCTTCTGCAGTTTTCCAGCACCTTTTTAATTTTTGCTTTTATTATTTTTTAGAGAGTGCAAAGGAATTATGCCTAGAGTGGTCAGATGAGGGTAGATCGTGACATTCTGAATTCCAGGCTCCTTTGGCCTTGATCCTGTGGCAGTGAGGGCCACTGATGCTTTTGGAGAGTGAGCTGGGCCCGGATTTAGAGTGGTGAAGGCAGGGTTGAAGGATGGGGACCGCACCTTACTGTCCAGTGTGGGGTGTGTCGCCTTTAGTCCCCAGCGTGGGCTCCCACCTGTGCCCTTGCCCCTTATGAAAGGTCAGGCATGGATTCAGAACCTCAGGAGAAAACAAGGTGCAGATGACCTAATTTTAATGGGAGGGGCCTTTTCCAGATCCAGCACCACTGGGGTTTGGGAGTTTGTTTAAAGAAGCTCTGATTCAAGTGTCAGGACGCTTGGAAGAGGAGCTGATGAAGGGAGAACTCAAGTGCGGGGGGCAGAGCTGCAGCCGGCAGATGATGGTATGGGCGCCCACGGGCCGTGAAGATGGGGGTACTGAAACCTGCAAGAGCACTTACCAATCCCTGTGTTTTAGAAGCGTGTTCCGGTGCCCTTACTTTGATCGAGTGTAATCCCTGCATCCAGGTCTTCACCTGAGCTCAGGGCTTGGCTTGTGGACTCGATGTTGTTTTGGACTTGGAAGGGACTGCCCACACTTCAGCTGAAGCTGCTGGCATTTAGCGGGTGAACGTGCCGCTAGGCCAGACGGCGGCAGGGCCAGACGCCGGGAGCCACGTTGCCTGTTTTTTCCACTGTGGTTCATAATTTGTCCCCACTGCCTTCTTTTGTGCACATTTCTCCTTCTTGAGAGCCTTTCTCTCTGGTGTAGAGACAGGGGAAGTCTGTACCCGCAGACAGAGCATCACGGAGCTCGCTGGTCAGCACAGGTCACCAGACCAGCCGGCCCACTGTGACGGAGGACATTGTGGACTGGAGCGGGGAGGTCAGGGGCCCCAGCGACACAGAGGGCCATGGCTGGCCTGGGCCTGGCATCAGCTCTCCCGACGGTCTGCTGTTCTTTCTCCTGTTCCACCCTAGAACTGGGAGGATGAAGACGTGTCAGCTGCCCTGGGGTCTGGTGGTCTGGAGCCCCCCAGACTCTTCCAGCGCATCTGGCCAATAAGGACCTCCCCTGGATCCCTGGGCTGTGGAAGATCAGAGGCAGCCACGGGGCTGTGAGTAGAATGGAATGCTTCTACGGAAGATGGACACTCCCCGTATTCCCTTGGGTAGTTTCCTACCTTGGAGACCCGAGAACTAAGTTGAAGGTTCTTTCCTTTAAGACTGGAAAAGTCACGTGAGGCAATCATTTCTGGAACCAGCCTCCTCTCTCCTTTGTTTCTGCATTACTGACACACATGAATACCTTTTCTTAATTAGATGAAGAAATTAAACGGAAGCACCATACCTGCTGGGGATTCGGACCAAAAGGCAGAGCTTGTGCAACTTTCTGACCCAGCTCTGTGACCTTGAGCAAGTGTCTTAACCTCCCTGTGTGGCCCCAGTTCCTTCAACTGTGAAACTAAGGTGTTGGTCTAAATGATTTCCAAGATCCAGATATAAAAATGTGCTGCTTTAAAGGTCTTTTCCAGGAGCATCAATATTGCCAATGCAACCATTTTTAAAGAATTTTGCAAGAAAAAACATTTTATATATATATTTTTGCTTTCAGAACAATGGCTTTTCTCAAAGATGATAATTTGAGAGATGGGCTTTGAAGAGGGTGGCTCCTTGGTGATGAGAGTCTGGCATCTTCCTTCTTTCCTGGAATCTAAAGCCTGAATCGGATTGTGTTTCCTGAATGGCCTATAGATAGACGCAGAGTAGGGCTTTCACCAAGAAGCAAGTGGACAAGCTGGATGCAGTGTTACAGAGAAAAAATAAGTTCCTGGATAGCATGAAGAAGCATGTCAACCAACATATTATAGTCTCCTGGAGTTTGGCTCCCTGGAGAGCCAGGGAACAGTGGGTGTTCATTTAGCGTTTTCCATCACCAGGTGCTGATAGGAAGTGCTCTGTATGCTCGGACCCAGTTCTCACTTGGCCCATAGGATAGGCATCTCTACTGTCCCCAACCTACCAACATGAGAGGGACAAGGAGAAGCTGTGGCGTCCAAGGCCAGGTACATGGTACATGTTGAAGCTGACATGGAACTCAGAGTCCTGTGGAAAAGGATATCCTCCGTGACCTTGAGGAGGCAACGGTCTGGGGGGCGGAAGGTAGACAGTCACAGATTATTCTAGCGCTGGGGTCGGTGTGCAGCATGCAGTTGGGCGTGGTGAGCAGCCTGCCCGCTGGAGCCATTGATACTGGCTAGGACCCAAAGGATGAGTCCCAGTTAACCAGGCGAATGAGAAGATCAGGGTCAAATTCTGGGGCTAGGAACAGCAAGAAACTGCCTGGGATGGGAAGGGAACTTCGGGCCGGCACGGCGGGGCTGAGCCCCTGTCCTGTTGGAGGGTGGCCCGGCTATCTCTGAACCCTGTTCAAACCAAGCTCCTGGGTGCAACGCCGCTGCTTTCATTTCTGGAATCTCCTGGACCATCCCAGCAGTGCGGGGGACTTCCGTTCTTTGGTTTTGGAGCCTCTGTCCTAGAAGTCTTCCCTCCTTTTCCCTTCCCGCCCCCAGTTTCCTTGGTAGAGGAGAGAGGCTTCAGGGAAGGTGAGAGGAAGCCCAGCAGCAGCCATGGTTTTTACAACCCAGCGTTGCCACGCTCTGTCTGCGGGGTCACCTGAGCAAGGCTGCTGTGATTCCCCAGGTGATGGCAGCCGGGCCTGCAGTGGGGAAGCTCCGAGCTGGAAGTGAGCCCCAGTGAAGGATGGCAGTGAGACTGGGGTCACCCCTGCTCCTGCCGGCTCCACCCTGCAGGCAGGAACCCGGGAAGAGCTGGTGGGGCAGGGAGTTCCAGACCCAGCAGATGGAACCCTATGATATGGTTGACCTGGGACATGTTTTGGCCTCCAAAGGGTCAGTTTTCAAACAGCCCTTTGAAACAAAGCATGTTTGATGTTGAGGTGGCAGCATTTAAAGGTGGTTTGAAGGGAGGTGGGCTGTGCAGGCTGCATCGAAGGAGAACAGAATGCCTTTCGCACTTCCACTGACCCGCTAGCCACGCAGGTAGCCAGGGAGCCGTTCCTTGACAGTCTGTCTCTGTGTCTGGGATGTGGTCCCTGGCCAGCAGCAGGTGGTGTGTGCATCCCCTCCCTGCTTGTCCTCTGTAGCTGGCAGGTCTTCAGGCCCTCCCACATTCCAGAACAGCCCCGCTGGCCACCCCTTGCTGCCCCCTCCGCGGGGAGGCTTGCGCACACACCCTACAGGAAGGGCAGCCTCCTGGGCAGAGAGGCTGCTTTCCCCCGCCCCGCTCATGGGTGGAAAGTGCGCAGACCTCTGCATTAGGGGGCCTCTTTGACCTCAAGGTAGAACAGTCTCTTCAGTAGGTGTCCTGAGGCCTGAATCATGCAGATATTGTTTCACTTTTCTGGGACGACTTTTGCGGTTCCCAGTTGTGTCCGCCTCCAGGCTCACCACTGACCTCTTGTCACTTTCCTGCTGAGACACCGTTGCTTGTTAAGTCACGCATGTGCCCCTGGATCGAGCTTCTGAGATTCTTCCCTACTTGGTTCCAGCCGGTCTTTCGAGGCTGATCTGTCCGCAGCTTCCACACGTAGGCCCTGGAACATTCTCCCACCACCTCCACGTGCCAAATTCCTAATGATCCTTCCAGGCTTCGCACACATGTTGCCTTTTTCTTAAAACTGTGTGGTCATCAACGTGGGAGCCATAGAGGCTGACTCCTCCAGCATTGGCGTCTTGCAGATGAGAAAGTGCAGGCACGGAGCAGAGAGGACGGAATGGCAGAATTGGGGCTCCAGCCAGGCCCCTTTCTTTCCAGGCCCCAGCCTCTTCTTCCGTGAGCTGGGAGCCTCTTCTCTACCAGGTGTTTCCACAGCAACGTATTTTCAGAACCTGTAATTGCTCTTAAACCTCTCTACTCTAATTTTCCTGTAACTTTATCATTTCTTTTACTAAATTATAAGCTCTACAAGGGTAGGAACTTCTTCATGTTTGCATTCCCTCAGTGCCTATCGTGCTCTCTCTAAATGAATTTTTGCTCTGTGGTTGAATCCAAGATAGAGAAACCTGGTTCAAAAGGGAACCTGAGGCAGGTTATCGACAAAGAGATGGGATCAGGGTTCACATTCTGTTCTCCAGCAAGATCTGAGCAAATCGAGAGATGTTTTCTCTTTGGGGAGGTCAGGCCACAGAGCAGGACACTGCAGGATGTGTTCATGAGGATGTCGGGGACCCGGGGCTGAGGGTGAGGCTCCATCAGCCTCATGAGTCTGGATCTTTCTAATGGGAGACAGAGGTGCTCTAGGTAAAGAGGTGATCAGGGTTCCTGGAGTGTTTGCCAGGTGAATGTGGTGGGGACCCTCGAGTCACATAGAAGAACAGAGCTGTTAGAGGTTCTGGACCTAGAGGGCATGTAAGATAATCCATAGTGGTGAGTGTCTTCTCTGTCCCCGAGGGGTCTGTTTTTTGAGTGCCTTCCCCTCTGCTTTGGTGCCTGGGGCCAGTTTGCATTCAAGAGCATCTCGTAGGCTCTGTGTTCCCAGAGCAGCTTTGCTCTGGGAAGTGGGAAGGCTTGCAGACACCCTGGGGGGCTGGCTGTTGGATATGCCATTAAGAACATAAAGAAACAAACAGTCCCATAAATTGATTTTTCCTGACACCCTGATTGCCACACGGTACTTCTTGGTACCACATGCATGGCTCATAACAGTCCTAGGACAATGGAATACGAAGAGCTTCCCGAAGGCTTTCAGAGCTGGCGCCTTGGGAGCCGAATTTGTTGGCAGAAACTGTATATTTCTTCCTAATCGCTTGACAGGGGTGAGGCGGCGCCAGTGCTGGTGTGGACCAGACAGAGCTGGGTGTCCCTGCTGGGATCGCAGTTGCTTCTTCTTCTTTGTGTCCTGCTGAAACGTTAACCTGAGATAGCGGGAGGTAGAGTGGTGGGTGGGCTGGATGTATGAGAAAGAAGAAAAACGGGATCTTTAGTCCCTCAGCTCGTGGGAGTCTAAGAAATTGCCTGTGCTTCCGTGTTTATTCTCCCTGCTCCTCCCAGTCTCACTCACTGAGACCTTACTAACTTCCCTCTTGTCCTCAGGTAGACGTGTGATGCTATAGACCCAGGGTTTGTGTGCCCCCCAAGTTCGTATGTTGAAACCTGACCCCCAGTGGGATGTTGCTAGGAGGTGGGGACTTTGGAAGGTGATAGGTTTAGATGAGGTCGTGAGGGTGGGGCCCTCATGAATGGGATTAGTGCCCTTGTATTGATAAAGTAGACCCCAGAGAGCTCCCTCGCCCCTTCTCTGTGGGAGGACATGGTGAAGACTGCTGTCTGTGAACCAGAAATGGGTCTCACCAGACACCAGATCTGCTGGCACCTTGTTCTTGGACTCCCAGCCTCCAGAACTGTGAGGAATAGATGTTTGTTGCTTAGAAGCCACCTAGTGTGTGGAATTTTTGTTAGGGATATCTGGATGGACTAAGATAGGCAAAATGGCTCGTCACCAGTCATATTGGGGTGAACCCACTCTGCTGATCATCTTCAGAGACCCTTATAAGGTCATGTTCCCAGACGCTGGGACCTAGGAGTTCAGCATATCTTTTGGGGACACAGTTCAGCCCATAACACACATCTCCCAGTGCCATGCAGTACATGTGCATATGTCCTTGTATGTCACTGTAGGTCTGGCCAGCAACACAACACTCCCTGTGTCCTCTGTGACAAGCCATGGAAGGGGCTGGTGGCTGGCCTTGGTTCAGCTGCTCTGACAACCCAGGGCCTCCTGTGTCTGCACCATCTTGTCCTGGACCCCGGGGCCAGATGGCTCTCCAGGCTGCACTCACACCCCGTGTTTAGGTAGCCTGAGAGGTGGGGCAGTTGGTGTCAGATCCATTTGTCTTTCTTTATCATGGAAACCACCCTTTCCAAAAGCACCACGGCTGCCTCTGTTTCTGTCTCATTGCGGTGGGGTGGACGGCAACTCCAGGGCGTAAGAGAAGCTGAGAACGTGAGAGACCATGGGAGCAGGGAGAGCGTCCCCGAGTGGACGGGACAGGACAGAGCTTCCGGTGTGGTGCGTGGCTAGACTGTGATTTAATACAATGTCTTTGCTGCTGTCACTTGCTCTTCTCTGAAAGGCAAGAATCCATATGGGATGAGATCCAGACCACTGTGCACGTGGCTTAAATGTTCGTGGTGTCTCGCCAGTGTAGTGCAAGCACACCTGAATCTCCCGTGGATATTTGTGGTTTGGGGTGCAATGAGGGCCAGGAAATCAGTCCAGTCTTGTTCATTTCTGTATCCCTCTAACACCTGGCACACGGTAGGTGCCCAGTAAATATTTGTTGAACTTAGTAGGCGTCTTTTTCCTTCAAAGATGTTCGAGTCCAGAAACAATCTCGTCATTCCTTCTTTCTTCTTGTTCATTCATTCACTTGGCAAAATGGTTTTGGTCCTGGGGGTTGAAAGGCAGATTAAGGAATAGACAGTGAGGGTGAGCCATGGGGGGTGGGGTGGGGGGACTGGTGAGGCAGTTTCTAGAACAAGACAGGGTGTGCTGTTCAGTAATCAACAGGACGGACAGGTATCAATCTCGTAAACTTTTGTAATTTTATAAATTGCGGTTTCACTAAAAACAACCACTTGGGACACATAGGAATTTCCATATAGCAACACTGCTCACTCTCCATTTCTCCTATTTGTGAAATTGCTCCAACGTAAGGTGCATGCTTTTTAATATGCTCAATAAATATTTATTGAGCCCTCACCCTAAGCCAGGTCCTGGGCTGTGGAATGTGCAAACATGATAAGTCTCTGAAGGAAATGTTTTCAGTTTGTCCTTCGATGAATGTACCCTTCCTATAGCAGAGTGGCCGGGAGCAGTTCTTATCTGTTAATACTTTAATCACTCCTAGGATTCTTTTCCTTTGGCCTGAAGCCATGCTTCCTTGATAGTGACCTTGTTTTCTCCCTGTCCCCAGCCACATGCAGCTGGTCCAGCCTTTGTCTGGGAGGACCAGCTCGACTGCCCGAGGGGGCCGCTGGTTGGAGGCCTTGAGCTGTGTCCTGGGGCCTGACAGATAAGGCCTGTCTTTGGGGACCTCTTCCTGGTACAGCAGGAGCAAACCAAAGGCGGGCAGGCAGAGGGGAGTGCGGGTGGAGGTCCGGGCTGTCCAGGCAGCAGCCACTGGTCCTGTGGGGCTGCTGAGCCCTTGAACTGTGGCCAGTTCCACGCGAACTGTGTCCTGAGTGTAGAAAGGATCTGGCTTCCAAGATCTAGTGTGAAAAACAGAATGCAAGATATCTCATTAATAACGTTGAAGTTGATTACATGTTGAAATGATTTTAGTTTGGCTGTATTGGGTTAAATATATTACTAAAATGAATTTCCTTTGCTTATTTTTACATTTTATTTTTAATGTGGATACCAGAACGTTTAAAATTACTGATGCGGCTCTCCTGATATTTCCTTGGACTGATGGTCCAAAGGGACTTGGAGGGGTGAGTTTCTTTTTCAGCTGACAGGCCTTGTGACCAGCCCAGCTCTGCCCCCTTCTAGAACCTGGCCACCCGGGGACTCGGCACTGGTGGGGCCGGCCAGGAGCGGGTCTGGGCCTGACTTGTGTCGAGTTTACTGTCACTGGACTGTTCTCTCTTGAGTTTAGTCCTGGATGCTTGAGATTCCTGCCGAGCTCGGCCCATCCTCTTCTCCACAGCCTTCGCTATTCAGATTCAAATATTCCACTGAGTCCATTCAGTACCAATTCAAATGCAAGTCCTGGACTTTTATGTTTCATGTTTAAAAGGAGGGGCTCGCCTTAGATGAACACTTTTCTTTACAAAGCTCCTTGATCATTGAAATCTGCCTCGACTGTCAACTTCCAGCCTCGGGTTAATAGCCGCACTCCTGGTTTTGTCTCCCAAGTCCCCCGTGGCTCACAGTGTCCACCTGGCTTGCCCTGGGACATCGCCTTCTGGCCACCCGCTGTCCAGGATCAGGTCAAGTGTATCCACCAGTCCTCCACCACTAGATGCCCAATGGAGACTGGTTGAGAGAATCCTCTCCCACACATGTCCCCTCTTGGTGAATCTTGCCACCTGTGCCTGGCCTGAGTCCACACATCTCGCCTAAGATGTTCTAGAGTGTTTTCTCCAGCTGGTCAGCCACCCACCCGGGCATCCTTCTCTAGCTGACCTCTGGAGAGCTGTCGTCCTCATTCCCGGCAACGGTGCCTGCCTTGTTTGCATCCCTGCTTTCAGAGCTGCCAACATTTTTTCCCCTGCATCTTTGAGATGTGTTTCTTTCGCCTGCCTTTTCCATTCTCTGGCCTGCTGTCCTTGGCTGGCTGTATTCCCCGCAGTCACTGGACACCCTACCATGGTCCAGGGCGACCTAGGATACCTCTGCCTCCACATCACCTGCTTTTCCCTGCATCCCAGGCTCACCTCCGTTTTCCTGACTCGGCACTCTGCCTTCTCCTGTGGTCACCCTGGCTCACCAGCTCCTTCTCTTCCTGCCGGTTCCTGGGAGCTCTGCGTGGCCCCTTTGGACCTCATCCTGGCTCTGAACTGCCCTGGCATTTTGTGGATGACACGGAGTTGAGTCAGCATCCTTTCACTCGCGATCACAGCAGGCACGGTGCCTAGGGCCTGCGAGCTTTGCAAAATTGAGTATTTTAAAATCCTGGAAACAAGTATTAGCTCCAAAGTATTATAAAAAAACAAGAAACAAAAAGAAGCCCAAAACCTGAAAAGCCAAAATTGATGGTAACACCCGTGTCGTGTTATGTCAACAATATATAACTGTCATTTAGTCAGCTGAGAGTTAAGGCACAGTTACATAGAAAATCATATTTAACCTGAAATGAGGGTGCTTTTAGTGTTTGGCATGATTCATGGTGGGGCCTCTGGGAGTAAAACATCCCTGAGGCAAGCACTGCTCTCCATGCTTTTGCCTTCTGAGATTCAGACTTCCCCATTTATTTCTCACACGCTCCTCGCTAAATGGCAGGCCAGGCCTATCACTCATTTTTGAATTCCCAGCACAGGGCCTTTTACACCCAGCTTCAGTGTGCTAAACTTTTATCGCAATTCAGTACGTTAAAAACATAAATAAATAAGGGACATTAAGATACTGCCTGAAGGTTTAAAAGTTTTCTCTTTTTTCTGAAACACTACCATATGGTAGTTTTTAATACCACTGACATTTATGAACTGACCCCACGTGACAAAAACCCTTAGATGAACTGCTAATAAAAGTAATCATCTAGAAGCTGCAAATGTAGTTTGTATCATTTTAGCTTAGATTGTGTGTGGATCTTTCCTTCCATGGACCCTATGTACTTTACACCACACTGCTTATCTAGAGATCAGTCTAGTTACAGTGTAACTACCATTATGTGATAATAAATACCTTGGGTAGTAAGATAAAAAAATTTCTGGGTTAAAATTGTTTTTAATTGAAAAACAATCCTAAGATAAGTTAGCTACAGGGAACACTTGCTAATATGATGAAGTGAGCCCTGCTGCAGAGCAGGGAGCATTTAAATATAAATCATGTTGCCTCAGCAGGAAGAATGAATTTCTAGGTGTAATCTGGGGGAAGGGATGACTGAAGGATAAATGCATGATTTTTATTTGTAACCACATGATTACTTCAGACAGTTGCACTTTGGAGAATTTTGCTCAAGGAAATGATACTAAATCTGGAGAAAAAGAAGTGCTTTAGGCCCAAATGCTCTTCATTTGTTTCTTTGTGTGTTTTTAATAATAGCCCCAAATGGCAAACATCTAAATATGGATAAGCAAATATCCCGCTCTTATTTGGTAAGATTTTTAGAGATTATGGTCATGGGAAAATGTTTAAAATATATCATTAAATGAAAACAATTATGAGACTGAATTGTATGCATGATATGTGTACAAAGATGGAAAATATACTACAGAAAGGAAATCCTAACTCACAAGTATGGTGACATTTTTTTGTATTTTTGATTTTTTCAGTTGTGGCTCTGTTTAATTTTATAGTGGAATTACTTCAGTTTAAAAACGTTTAATTATAAATTCTGCACTCCCCCCTCAAAAATTTTATTATTTCATATACAACAAATATATTTCAGCAAATAACTCTGTGTCTCAAGTGGACGTTCTGCTTCCAGGGCTTGAAGAGAAATGAGTGTAAACTAGTAGACGTCCCTTCTGTTAAACACGATAAAGCAATACAAACACTGATGTTTTTCCCGAAAGGGGGCTCTTTCAGGCTTGCTTGTAGCTAACGCCCCTGCATCCCAGCAGTGACAGTTCATGTCAGAACCATGACTCGCCCTGTGAAGTCCGGCCGCCTCCTAGCCCTGTGGTTATGGTCACTGCCTGATCCGAACGGAGCAGGACTGCAGGCCCGGTGGCTCAGAATCCTGCCCCAGACTTCACATCTCATCGGTCACTTCTGCAAAGACCTTTAACCTCTCTGTAAACGGTCCCATTTTATTCACCTAAAAAGTCAGAATAGTACTAGGGCTACTTCTTTTTTTTGGCTTCTCTGAGGACTTCATAAATCGCCAATTAGAAAACCTGAAGAAACGCCTTTAAGCTCTATCCAAAAGGCAGAGTCACGAATAAGTCTTCAGAATTCCACAGGGACGAGGGCAGCCAGGTATGAGATGTGAGGAAGTGGTGAGGGGTCTTGGAACTCGGACAAATACTGCCTCTAAATGCACTCAAATTCCATCTGGGAAGCACGTCCTGGTTGGATACAATACTGCCCTTCTGGTCCACAGGAATGGAAAGTATTAGACCCATCAAGGCTGTTATTTTCTCTAGCTTTTCAGCTGTTTCTGTTGAGAACAGTCTAAATGAAATAATGCCACATTTCTTCCTTTCCTTCTTTTTCTCTTTTGATTGTTGTTTTGCTTTAAATTTTCAGTGAAAATGCTCTAAACCACTGCATTGCTGGTAGACATGGCAGATACAGGCTATGGGCTGAGGTTAGTCCTATGTGCATTTCTTATTGAAAGCTCACACTCCTTACGTTTTATGTACCATCTTAACCATCACAATTTTAGCCTAGCTAGATGTTTATCAATTTTATTGAGCTTTCAAAGAATCAGCTCTTGGTTTTGTTGCTTTTCTCTGTTTTGTTCTGTTTATGATTTCATTGATTTTTGCTCCAGTTTTTATGATGTCTTTTCTTCTGCTTGTTTTAGGCCTAAGTTGCTCTCTTTACTCTAGTTTTCTAAAGAGGAAGCTTTGATTATTGGTTTTAGATCTTTCTTCTTCTGGCATATAGGCATTTAATGCTATAAATTTCCCTGTAAGCACTGTGTTTGCTACATTCTGCTCATCTTGATAAGTTATATCTTAATTTTCATTCAGTTCAAAATATTGTTAGTTTCTCTTGAGACTTCTTCTTTGGCCCATGTGTTGTTTAGAAGTGTGCTGTTGAATCTCCAGATAGTTGGGGATTTTCCAGCAATCTTTCTGTTATTGACTCCCAATTTAATTCCATTGTGAAGTGAAAGCATACTCGGTATGATTTTTGTTGTTTTTGTTAATTTGTTAAAATGTGTTTTATGGCCTAGAATGCTCCATATGAACTAGAAGAATGTGTATTCTGCTGTTGTTGGATGGAATATTCTATGTGTCAAATAAATCAAGTTGATTGTTTAGTGCTGTTCAGGTCAGCTATGTACTAACTGCATTTCTTCTTGCTGAATCTGTCCATTGCTGAAAGGAGTGGGGAAGCCTCTAGCCAAAATAGTGGGTTTGTCTATTTCTCCTTGCAGGTCTGTCAGTTTTTGCGTCTGTATGTTGCCACTATGTTGTTAGGTGCATACACGTTTAGTATTTTTATGTCTTCTTGGAGAATTGACTCCTTTCTTGTTACGTAGTGTCCTTCTTTATCCCTGATGATTTTCCTTGGTCTGAAGTCGGCTTTGTTGGAAATTAACATAGCTACTCCAGCTTTCTTTTATCATTCACATGTTATGTCTTTCTCCATTCCTTTATTTTTAACCAGAGTCTTTTTATTTAAAGTGGGTTTCTTTAGACAACATATAGTTGAGTCTTGCTATTTTATCCACTCTGGAAATCTCTGACTGCTAACTGGTATGGTTAGACCGTTCACACTTAAAGTGATTATTGATATAGTTGGATTAATACCTACCATAGTTGAAATTGTTTTCTATTCATGACATCTGTTCTTTGTTTTTTTCTCCCCCTTTGTCTGACTTCTCTGGTTTTGAGTATTTTATATCATTCTATGTTATCTCCTCTATTGGCATATCAGTTATACTTATCTTTAACCTTTTTCAGTGGTTGTCCTAGAGTTTGCTATATATATATAGTATATATATATATGTATGTATTCAATATACATATTTTACTAAACTAAGTCAACTTTCAGATAACACTACACCACTTGCTATGTAGGAAAGGTGCCTTATAGCAAGTATCCCTGATTCTTCTCTCTCTGCCCTTATGACTTCACTGTCATTCTTTTCCCTTATGCATATTCTGTAGTCACCCAATGCACTGTTGCTATTCCTGCTTTAAATAATTTTCTTTTAGATCAATTAAGAAAATTAAAAAATGAAACATTATATTTTACCTTCATTTATTTTCTCTCTAACTCTTTCCCTGTGTTTATGTTGATCTGTGTTTCTGACTTATTTTCTTTCTCTCTGAAGAACTTTACATTTTTTATGGTAGATTCCCTCAATTTTTGCTTGTCTGAAGAAGTAGTTATTTTTCCCTCACTTTTTTTTTCTTTTGCGGTACGTGGACCTCTCACTGCCGTGGTCTCTCCCATCGTGGAGCACAGGGTCCGGACGCGCAGGCTCAGCGGCCACGGCTCACGGGCCTAGCCGCTCCGCGGCACGCGGGATCCTCCTGGACTGGGGCACGAACCTGCGTCCTGTGCATCGGCAGGCGGACCCCCAACCACTGCACCACCTGGGAAGCCCTTTCCTTCACTTTTGAGGGATAGTTTTCCTGGAAATAGAATTTTAGTTTGGTAGTGGCTTTCTTTCAACATTTTAAATAGTTCACTCCACTTACTTCCTTGTATGGTTTCTGTAGAGAAGCCAGATCTACTTTCTTATTCCTGCTCCTCTATAGGTACAGTGGTTTTTCTCCTTCATTTCTGGTTTCTTTCAAGATTTTCATTTGGTATTTGATTTGTGCAACTGAGCATGGTATGCCTAGGAGTACATATTTTGGTATTTCTCCTATTTGATGTTCTCTGAGCTTTCTGAATCTGTGGTTTGGTGTCTGTAATTGATTTTGGGAAATTCTCGGCCATGCTTGCTTCAAATATTTTCCTCTGTATTCTTTTTCTGGTGTTCTAATTATGTATATGTCATATTCTGACATATGCATATGTCCGTATGTACATTGAAATTTTCCTACAGTTCTTGAATGTTCTTTTATTTCTTTATTTATCTATCTATTTATTTATTTATTTCTGTTTGCATTTTAGTTTGGGAACTTTCCTACTGTTGAAATTTGAAATTTTCCTACAGTTCTTGGATGTTCTCTTCCTGCCTTCCTTCCTCGCTCCCTCCCTTTTTTTCTTTCTCTTTCTCTCTTTCTCTCTCTCTCTCTCTCTCTCTCTCTCTTTCTTTCTTTCTTTTTGGTTTGCATTTTAGTTTGGGAACTTTCTTTTACCTGTCTTCAAGCTCACTGACTTTTCTCTTCACTGTGCTTACTCTGTTGATGAGCCCGACTAAGGCATTCTTCATTCTTTACAATGCTTTGTTTTCTAGCGTTTCCTTTGATTCTTAAAAAAAATTCCATCTTTATGTTTCCATAACATTGGGTGAAAAATGTCACCTGCCACATCAGTAGACAAAAGATGTTGTGGCCATCAAGCCATCAGCCACTGCAGCCACCACCAACTGTGTACCCTGAGGGGATTTAGGGTGGAGAAAAGTAGGACACTGGCCCTAGATAGCTGAGGTGCACATCAAAGGAATGGTTTCGGGATGAGTCCAGACTCATATCTTCCCATACATAGAAAAGCGCTAAATTCATTAACTTGAGATGTCTGTTTTTTCTTTAATTAACTGTAATCTTTTAATGTTCTGAAGACTGGGTTTTTGTTGCAAAACTCCTATGATTCCTGGTTCCTCCCTTACCTCTTCAGAGCAGTCCCTCAGAGTGATTTGAGAGGCTGTCTCCCAAGCTTAAGTCCTCAGAAAATCCTCCAAATAAAACATAATTCTCAACTTTTAGGTTGTGCATTTTTTTTCAGTCCACATAGCCCATTGGCTTTGTGTTTTGTCTATGCTGCCCAAAAGAACCCTAATTGTATTAACCATAGCTATTTTAATCCCCTGTGTGATAATTCCAGTATCTGTGTCATGTCTGGGTCTGGGCTTGATGCTTGCTCTGTCTCTTCAGATTGCAATTTCTCTTGCATATGGTACGCTTTGTGGGTTTTTTGTTGATAGCTGAGCATGATGTATTTGTTAGTAGGAACCAAGGTAGAAAGCCTTTAGGGTGAGGTTTTATGTTAATGTTGGTAGGCGCTGAGCTGTGTTTAATGTGTGCTGTAGCTGTAGGTGCCAGAGGCTTCAAATTCCTCTTGTGAACTTTTTTGTCTTCCCTGACATCTTTGTGGTTTCCTAAGAACCTTCCTAAGAACTCATCATTAGAGAGTGTCTGTTTCCTGCAGCCCTCTCACCTGTAATTCACTGTTACCATACTGGTGCCCTGTTCATGGGGCTGTAAGTTGCGAGGCAGGGGAGCATTCTATACTCTCAACATTAAACCTCAGTCTTTCAGCAGGACAGTGTACCTGGGCTGTGTTCCTCACAAGAGTTTCTTAGCTATTTTGCTCCTCCTTGGGTGAGACAGGGTGAGACAGGACTGGAGTGGAGTCATTGCTGTTCTTCAGGTTAGGTGAGGGCTGCAGAATGGGCCTGTGTTATGTAGACCATCTGGGCATATTGCAATTGGTTACCCTTCCCCTCTCCAAGCTAGAACCAGGAGTGAATTTTCTTGGTTCTTCACTGTGAGAACCTGGTGGGATTCCTAGAGGTCAAACCCACCAAAGCATGGGGGCCTCCTCAAGACTGTGGCCCCTAGTTGTTTCTTTCTCGCTCAGTCTAGTTCATACATAACTTCTAGCAATTCATGAAAATTACCATGTAGGTGATCCTATCTGTTATAGCCTAGAGGATTCTCCTTCTGGTGAGCAGGTCCTGGCTGTGACTTTGTGACCTCTCCAGATTTCAGGGGATTGGTTTGCCCTGCGCCCTCAGTTTTCTGATGGGTCCAAGAAGTTTCTGATTGTGGGTTTGTCCAGCCCTTTCGTGTGAGAATGGGAGTGACAGCTCTTTATGTGTCAGAGCTGAAACCTCAGGTCTCCACCCTCACAGTTTTCTGCCCACATGTGTTATTCTGCCTTACTCTCCTTTGTTCAATAACAAACCTTGTGAAGACGTTGGCTGTGAGACTGGAGAGGATATCAATGGAAACCAGGGCACTCAGAACTGCGGTGTGACGCTGGGGAACTTTGTGGGCCTGGGCCTTGTCTTTTTAACGTATAAGTGAATGAAACCTCTGTTCCCTTCCAGCTTTGAATCTAACTTTCTCTTCCTTCTAAATTACTCATGGTACTTTGCAGGATATTCTGCATAGGGCAGGTGTTCAAACTTTTCTTCAGTAGGCTGATAACTTTTTGCCCTTTGAAGTGGGACATAATTAGCTGAATAATCTTTTCATGGCTAATTTCATTGTTCTGTCATTTATGAGACATGATATAATGGATTTACATATATTAGGCATTTAAATATTTTTGCAAAACGTAATGAATGACTAGAATGGAATTTTTCCAGGAAATATTGTATTTAAATTTTAGTTTTTAAAAATGAAGTGAAAAAGAACCCAGACACAAAGAGTCACATATTGTATTATTCCCTTTGTATGAAGTTCCCAGTATAGGTAACACCATAGAGACAGAAAGCCAATTTCTGGTTGCCAGGGACCGGTTGGACTGAGAGTGGAGATTAACTGCTTAGTAGGTAATGGGTTATATTTTGCGGTGATGCCAGAAGCCACTGGGAGCCACCATCTTATCGCAACGGCCCCTCAGCCCCGGCGAGGCCACCCTTGCCCGCACACCACCCGCCGAGCTCAGGAGCCCGCCCCTGGCGGCCGGCAGGCCCGGGGAAGCGGCCCCTGCCCTCGATCCCGCTCCCGCACCCGGCCGCGGCGGCGACACGGCGGGGGGCGGGGCTTTTGCCGGAGGGAGCTGTGGAGGGACACACCCACCGGCACACAGGTGGCGGCCCCGGGGCGGGGCGCCGGTGGGGGCGGCCAGGTGCAGGTCGAGGGGCTCGCTGGCCGAAGGGACGGCAACCGGGCCCGCGGCGGAGCCTGGGTCCGGGCCAGGCACCCCGGGGGCGTCTGGGGTGCGGCTGCCTTCCAGGGCCGCCTTCTGGTCGCCTGGCGGGCCGGGCCGGCGGGGAGCGCCCCCTCCGGCGCGCGCGCCGTGGTGGGAGGGGCCTGAGGAGGCGGGGCCTGCAGCGGGGCCCCGGCGCGGGCGGAGCCGGCGGCCACCGCCCGCGGGCGAGTTAAAGGAGAAGGCGGAGCGGGAGGCAAAAAGCCTACAGCACCCGGTATTCCCAGGCGGTCTCCCATCCAAGTACTAACCAGGCCCGACCCTGCTTAGCTTCCGAGATCAGACGAGATCGGGCGCGTCCAGGGTGGTATGGCCGTAGACGGGGGCGGGGACGGCGGGCTGCCTCTTGAGGCCCACTTTCGCTGGCGCTTGCGCCTCACCGCCAGCCTGGCGGTCAGCCCGCCCCGGCAGGACCCCGTCGCCCGCCCAGGCAGGGGGAACGGAGGTCTCGGGTACCGGGCGGTGGCGGAGGCGGAGGGTTTGGCCACCCCCTCCCAGCCGAGGGCGGGCGTGACCCAGCGAACCCTTCGGCGCTTGGCGCCCCGCCCAAGATCCGGCCCGTCGCTCACAGGGACGTGGCCCCGGAGGCTTCAGGGCCCGGGGCCCGCGGTGCCTTGGGCATCGCCCCTGCCCGCCCACGCGGCGCTAGGCGCCGCCCAGCCGCAGCCCGGGCCGGCCCTCCTGCCCGACAGCAGCTGGCCCGAAGCCACTGGGAGCCACCATCGTGTCGCCACGGCCCCTCAGCCCCGGCGAGGCCACCCTTGCCCGCACACCACCCGCCGAGCTCAGGAGCCCGCCCCTGGCGGCCGGCAGGCCCGGGGAAGCGGCCCCTGCCGTCGATCCCGCTCCCGCACCCGGCCGCGGCGGCGACACGGCGGGGGGCGGGGCTTTTGCCGGAGGGAGCTGTGAGGGACACACCCACCGGCACACAGGTGGCGGCCCCGGGGCGGGGCGCCGGTGGGGGCGGCCAGGTGCAGGTCGAGGGGCTCGCTGGCCGAAGGGACGGCAACCGGGCCCGCGGCGGAGCCTGGGTCCGGGCCAGGCACCCCGGGGGCGTCTGGGGTGCGGCTGCCTTCCAGGGCCGCCTTCTGGTCGCCTGGCGGGCCGGGCCGGCGGGGAGCGCCCCCTCCGGCGCGCGCGCCGTGGTGGGAGGGGCCTGAGGAGGCGGGGCCTGCAGCGGGGCCCCGGCGCGGGTGGAGCCGGCGGCCACCGCCCGCGGGCGAGTTAAAGGAGAAGGCGGAGCGGGAGGCAAAAAGCCTACAGCACCCGGTATTCCCAGGCGGTCTCCCATCCAAGTACTAACCAGGCCCGACCCTGCTTAGCTTCCGAGATCAGACGAGATCGGGCGCGTCCAGGGTGGTATGGCCGTAGACAGGGGCGGGGACGGCGGGCTGCCTCTTGAGGCCCACTTTCGCTGGCGCTTGCGCCTCACCGCCAGCCTGGCGGTCAGCCCGCCCCGGCAGGACCCCGTCGCCCGCCCAGGCAGGGGGAACGGAGGTCTCGGGTACCGGGCGGTGGCGGAGGCGGAGGGTTTGGCCACCCCCTCCCAGCCGAGGGCGGGCGTGACCCAGCGAACCCTTCGGCGCTTGGCGCCCCGCCCAAGATCCGGCCCGTCGCTCACAGGGACGTGGCCCCGGAGGCTTCAGGGCCCGGGGCCCGCGGTCCCTTGGGCATCGCCCCTGCCCGCCCACGCGGCGCTAGGCGCCGCCCAGCCGCAGCCCGGGCCGGCCCTCCTGCCCGACAGCAGCTGGCCCGAAGCCACTGGGAGCCACCATCGTGTCGCCACGGCCCCTCAGCCCCGGCGAGGCCACCCTTGCCCGCACACCACCCGCCGGGCTCAGGAGCCCGCCCCTGGCGGCCGGCAGGCCCGGGGAAGCGGCCCCTGCCCTCGATCCCGCTCCCGCACCCGGCCGCGGCGGCGACACGGCGGGGGGCGGGGCTTTTGCCGGAGGGAGCTGTGGAGGGACACACCCACCGGCACACAGGTGGCGGCCCCGGGGCGGGGCGCCGGTGGGGGCGGCCAGGTGCAGGTCGAGGGGCTCGCTGGCCGAAGGGACGGCAACCGGGCCCGCGGCGGAGCCTGGGTCCGGGCCAGGCACCCCGGGGTCGTCTGGGGTGCGGCTGCCTTCCAGGGCCGCCTTCTGGCCGCCTGGCGGGCCGGGCCGGCGGGGAGCGCCCCCTCCGGCGCGCGCGCCGTGGTGGGAGGGGCCTGAGGAGGCGGGGCCTGCAGCGGGGCCCCGGCGCGGGTGGAGCCGGCGGCCACCGCCCGCGGGCGAGTTAAAGGAGAAGGCGGAGCGGGAGGCAAAAAGCCTACAGCACCCGGTATTCCCAGGCGGTCTCCCATCCAAGTACTAACCAGGCCCGACCCTGCTTAGCTTCCGAGATCAGACGAGATCGGGCGCGTTCAGGGTGGTATGGCCGTAGACGGGGGCGGGGACGGCGGGCTGCCTCTTGAGGCCCACTTTCGCTGGCGCTTGCGCCTCATCGCCAGCCTGGCGGTCAGCCCGCCCCGGCAGGACCCCGTCGCCCGCCCAGGCAGGGGGAACGGAGGTCTCGGGTACCGGGCGGTGGCGGAGGCGGAGGGTTTGGCCACCCCCTCCCAGCCGAGGGCGGGCGTGACCCAGCGAACCCTTCGGCGCTTGGCGCCCCGCCCAAGATCCGGCCCGTCGCTCACAGGGACGTGGCCCCGGAGGCTTCAGGGCCCGGGGCCCGCGGTCCCTTGGGCATCGCCCCTGCCCGCCCACGCGGCGCTAGGCGCCGCCCAGCCGCAGCCCGGGCCGGCCCTCCTGCCCGACAGCAGCTGGCCCGAAGCCACTGGGAGCCACCATCGTGTCGCCACGGCCCCTCAGCCCCGGCGAGGCCACCCTTGCCCGCACACCACCCGCCGAGCTCAGGAGCCCGCCCCTGGCGGCCGGCAGGCCCGGGGAAGCGGCCCCTGCCCTCGATCCCGCTCCCGCACCCGGCCGCGGCGGCGACACGGCGGGGGGCGGGGCTTTTGCCGGAGGGAGCTGTGGAGGGACACACCCACCGGCACACAGGTGGCGGCCCCGGGGCGGGGCGCCGGTGGGGGCGGCCAGGTGCAGGTCGAGGGGCTCGCTGGCCGAAGGGACGGCAACCGGGCCCGCGGCGGAGCCTGGGTCCGGGCCAGGCAACCCGGGGTCGTCTGGGGTGCGGCTGCCTTCCAGGGCCGCCTTCTGGCCGCCTGGCGGGCCGGGCCGGCGGGGAGCGCCCCCTCCGGCGCGCGCGCCGTGGTGGGAGGGGCCTGAGGAGGCGGGGCCTGCAGCGGGGCCCCGGCGCGGGCGGAGCCGGCGGCCACCGCCCGCGGGCGAGTTAAAGGAGAAGGCGGAGCGGGAGGCAAAAAGCCTACAGCACCCGGTATTCCCAGGCGGTCTCCCATCCAAGTACTAACCAGGCCCGACCCTGCTTAGCTTCCGAGATCAGACGAGATCGGGCGCGTCCAGGGTGGTATGGCCGAAGACGGGACGGGGACGGCGGGCTGCCTCTTGAGGCCCACTTTCGCTGGCGCTTGCGCCTCACCGCCAGCCTGGCGGTCAGCCCGCCCCGGCAGGACCCCGTCGCCCGCCCAGGCAGGGGGAACGGAGGTCTCGGGTACCGGGCGGTGGCGGAGGCGGAGGGTTTGGCCACCCCCTCCCAGCCGAGGGCGGGCGTGACCCAGCGAACCCTTCGGCGCTTGGCGCCCCGCCCAAGATCCGGCCCGTCGCTCACAGGGACGTGGCCCCGGAGGCTTCAGGGCCCGGGGCCCGCGGTCCCTTGGGCATCGCCCCTGCCCGCCCACGCGGCGCTAGGCGCCGCCCAGCCGCAGCCCGGGCCGGCCCTCCTGCCCGACAGCAGCTGGCCCGAAGCCACTGGGAGCCACCATCGTGTCGCCACGGCCCCTCAGCCCCGGCGAGGCCACCCTTGCCCGCACACCACCCGCCGAGCTCAGGAGCCCGCCCCTGGCGGCCGGCAGGCCCGGGGAAGCGGCCCCTGCCCTCGATCCCGCTCCCGCACCCGGCCGCGGCGGCGACACGGCGGGGGGCGGGGCTTTTGCCGGAGGGAGCTGTGGAGGGACACACCCACCGGCACACAGGTGGCGGCCCCGGGGCGGGGCGCCGGTGGGGGCGGCCAGGTGCAGGTCGAGGGGCTCGCTGGCCGAAGGGACGGCAACCGGGCCCGCGGCGGAGCCTGGGTCCGGGCCAGGCAACCCGGGGTCGTCTGGGGTGCGGCTGCCTTCCAGGGCCGCCTTCTGGCCGCCTGGCGGGCCGGGCCGGCGGGGAGCGCACCCTCCGGCGCGCGCGCCGTGGTGGGAGGGGCCTGAGGAGGCGGGGCCTGCAGCGGGGCCCCGGCGCGGGCGGAGCCGGCGGCCACCGCCCGCGGGCGAGTTAAAGGAGAAGGCGGAGCGGGAGGCAAAAAGCCTACAGCACCCGGTATTCCCAGGCGGTCTCCCATCCAAGTACTAACCAGGCCCGACCCTGCTTAGCTTCCGAGATCAGACGAGATCGGGCGCGTTCAGGGTGGTATGGCCGTAGACGGGGGCGGGGACGGCGGGCTGCCTCTTGAGGCCCACTTTCGCTGGCGCTTGCGCCTCACCGCCAGCCTGGCGGTCAGCCCGCCCCGGCAGGACCCCGTCGCCCGCCCAGGCAGGGGGAACGGAGGTCTCGGGTACCGGGCGGTGGCGGAGGCGGAGGGTTTGGCCACCCCCTCCCAGCCGAGGGCGGGCGTGACCCAGCGAACCCTTCGGCGCTTGGCGCCCCGCCCAAGATCCGGCCCGTCGCTCACAGGGACGTGGCCCCGGAGGCTTCAGGGCCCGGGGCCCGCGGTGCCTTGGGCATCGCCCCTGCCCGCCCACGCGGCGCTAGGCGCCGCCCAGCCGCAGCCCGGGCCGGCCCTCCTGCCCGACAGCAGCTGGCCCGAAGCCACTGGGAGCCACCATCGTGTCGCCACGGCCCCTCAGCCCCGGCGAGGCCACCCTTGCCCGCACACCACCCGCCGAGCTCAGGAGCCCGCCCCTGGCGGCCGGCAGGCCCGGGGAAGCGGCCCCTGCCGTCGATCCCGCTCCCGCACCCGGCCGCGGCGGCGACACGGCGGGGGGCGGGGCTTTTGCCGGAGGGAGCTGTGAGGGACACACCCACCGGCACACAGGTGGCGGCCCCGGGGCGGGGCGCCGGTGGGGGCGGCCAGGTGCAGGTCGAGGGGCTCGCTGGCCGAAGGGACGGCAACCGGGCCCGCGGCGGAGCCTGGGTCCGGGCCAGGCACCCCGGGGGCGTCTGGGGTGCGGCTGCCTTCCAGGGCCGCCTTCTGGCCGCCTGGCGGGCCGGGCCGGCGGGGAGCGCCCCCTCCGGCGCGCGCGCCGTGGTGGGAGGGGCCTGAGGAGGCGGGGCCTGCAGCGGGGCCCCGGCGCGGGCGGAGCCGGCGGCCACCGCCCGCGGGCGAGTTAAAGGAGAAGGCGGAGCGGGAGGCAAAAAGCCTACAGCACCCGGTATTCCCAGGCGGTCTCCCATCCAAGTACTAACCAGGCCCGACCCTGCTTAGCTTCCGAGATCAGACGAGATCGGGCGCGTCCAGGGTGGTATGGCCGTAGACAGGGGCGGGGACGGCGGGCTGCCTCTTGAGGCCCACTTTCGCTGGCGCTTGCGCCTCACCGCCAGCCTGGCGGTCAGCCCGCCCCGGCAGGACCCCGTCGCCCGCCCAGGCAGGGGGAACGGAGGTCTCGGGTACCGGGCGGTGGCGGAGGCGGAGGGTTTGGCCACCCCCTCCCAGCCGAGGGCGGGCGTGACCCAGCGAACCCTTCGGCGCTTGGCGCCCCGCCCAAGATCCGGCCCGTCGCTCACAGGGACGTGGCCCCGGAGGCTTCAGGGCCCGGGGCCCGCGGTGCCTTGGGCATCGCCCCTGCCCGCCCACGCGGCGCTAGGCGCCGCCCAGCCGCAGCCCGGGCCGGCCCTCCTGCCCGACAGCAGCTGGCCCGAAGCCACTGGGAGCCACCATCGTGTCGCCACGGCCCCTCAGCCCCGGCGAGGCCACCCTTGCCCGCACACCACCCGCCGAGCTCAGGAGCCCGCCCCTGGCGGCCGGCAGGCCCGGGGAAGCGGCCCCTGCCGTCGATCCCGCTCCCGCACCCGGCCGCGGCGGCGACACGGCGGGGGGCGGGGCTTTTGCCGGAGGGAGCTGTGAGGGACATACCCACCGGCACACAGGTGGCGGCCCCGGGGCGGGGCGCCGGTGGGGGCGGCCAGGTGCAGGTCGAGGGGCTCGCTGGCCGAAGGGACGGCAACCGGGCCCGCGGCGGAGCCTGGGTCCGGGCCAGGCACCCCGGGGGCGTCTGGGGTGCGGCTGCCTTCCAGGGCCGCCTTCTGGTCGCCTGGCGGGCCGGGCCGGCGGGGAGCGCCCCCTCCGGCGCGCGCGCCGTGGTGGGAGGGGCCTGAGGAGGCGGGGCCTGCAGCGGGGCCCCGGCGCGGGCGGAGCCGGCGGCCACCGCCCGCGGGCGAGTTAAAGGAGAAGGCGGAACGGGAGGCAAAAAGCCTACAGCACCCGGTATTCCCAGGCGGTCTCCCATCCAAGTACTAACCAGGCCCGACCCTGCTTAGCTTCCGAGATCAGACGAGATCGGGCGCGTCCAGGGTGGTATGGCCGTAGACGGGGGGGGGACGGCGGGCTGCCTCTTGAGGCCCACTTTCGCTGGCGCTTGCGCCTCACCGCCAGCCTGGCGGTCAGCCCGCCCCGGCAGGACCCCGTCGCCCGCCCAGGCAGGGGGAACGGAGGTCTCGGGTACCGGGCGGTGGCGGAGGCGGAGGGCGGGGCTTTTGCCGGAGGGGGCTGTGGAGGGACACACCCACCGGCACACAGGTGGCGGCCCCGGGGCGGGGCGCCGGTGGGGGCGGCCAGGTGCAGGTCGAGGGGCTCGCTGGCCGAAGGGACGGCAACCGGGCCCGCGGCGGAGCCTGGGTCCGGGCCAGGCACCCCGGGGGCGTCTGGGGTGCGGCTGCCTTCCAGGGCCGCCTTCTGGTCGCCTGGCGGGCCGGGCCGGCGGGGAGCGCCCCCTCCGGCGCGCGCGCCGTGGTGGGAGGGGCCTGAGGAGGCGGGGCCTGCAGCGGGGCCCCGGCGCGGGCGGAGCCGGCGGCCACCGCCCGCGGGCGAGTTAAAGGAGAAGGCGGAGCGGGAGGCAAAAAGCCTACAGCACCCGGTATTCCCAGGCGGTCTCCCATCCAAGTACTAACCAGGCCCGACCCTGCTTAGCTTCCGAGATCAGACGAGATCGGGCGCGTTCAGGGTGGTATGGCCGTAGACGGGGGCGGGGACGGCGGGCTGCCTCTTGAGGCCCACTTTCGCTGGCGCTTGCGCCTCACCGCCAGCCTGGCGGTCAGCCCGCCCCGGCAGGACCCCGTCGCCCGCCCAGGCAGGGGGAACGGAGGTCTCGGGTACCGGGCGGTGGCGGAGGCGGAGGGTTTGGCCACCCCCTCCCAGCCGAGGGCGGGCGTGACCCAGCGAACCCTTCGGCGCTTGGCGCCCCGCCCAAGATCCGGCCCGTCGCTCACAGGGACGTGGCCCCGGAGGCTTCAGGGCCCGGGGCCCGCGGTGCCTTGGGCATCGCCCCTGCCCGCCCACGCGGCGCTAGGCGCCGCCCAGCCGCAGCCCGGGCCGGCCCTCCTGCCCGACAGCAGCTGGCCCGAAGCCACTGGGAGCCACCATCGTGTCGCCACGGCCCCTCAGCCCCGGCGAGGCCACCCTTGCCCGCACACCACCCGCCGAGCTCAGGAGCCCGCCCCTGGCGGCCGGCAGGCCCGGGGAAGCGGCCCCTGCCCTCGATCCCGCTCCCGCACCCGGCCGCGGCGGCGACACGGCGGGGGGCGGGGCTTTTGCCGGAGGGAGCTGTGAGGGACATACCCACCGGCACACAGGTGGCGGCCCCGGGGCGGGGCGCCGGTGGGGGCGGCCAGGTGCAGGTCGAGGGGCTCGCTGGCCGAAGGGACGGCAACCGGGCCCGCGGCGGAGCCTGGGTCCGGGCCAGGCACCCCGGGGGCGTCTGGGGTGCGGCTGCCTTCCAGGGCCGCCTTCTGGTCGCCTGGCGGGCCGGGCCGGCGGGGAGCGCCCCCTCCGGCGCGCGCGCCGTGGTGGGAGGGGCCTGAGGAGGCGGGGCCTGCAGCGGGGCCCCGGCGCGGGCGGAGCCGGCGGCCACCGCCCGCGGGCGAGTTAAAGGAGAAGGCGGAGCGGGAGGCAAAAAGCCTACAGCACCCGGTATTCCCAGGCGGTCTCCCATCCAAGTACTAACCAGGCCCGACCCTGCTTAGCTTCCGAGATCAGACGAGATCGGGCGCGTCCAGGGTGGTATGGCCGTAGACGGGGGGGGGACGGCGGGCTGCCTCTTGAGGCCCACATTCGCTGGCGCTTGCGCCTCACCGCCAGCCTGGCGGTCAGCCCGCCCCGGCAGGACCCCGTCGCCCGCCCAGGCAGGGGGAACGGAGGTCTCGGGTACCGGGCGGTGGCGGAGGCGGAGGGCGGGGCTTTTGCCGGAGGGGGCTGTGGAGGGACACACCCACCGGCACACAGGTGGCGGCCCCGGGGCGGGGCGCCGGTGGGGGCGGCCAGGTGCAGGTCGAGGGGCTCGCTGGCCGAAGGGACGGCAACCGGGCCCGCGGCGGAGCCTGGGTCCGGGCCAGGCACCCCGGGGGCGTCTGGGGTGCGGCTGCCTTCCAGGGCCGCCTTCTGGTCGCCTGGCGGGCCGGGCCGGCGGGGAGCGCCCCCTCCGGCGCGCGCGCCGTGGTGGGAGGGGCCTGAGGAGGCGGGGCCTGCAGCGGGGCCCCGGCCCGGGCGGAGCCGGCGGCCACCGCCCGCGGGCGAGTTAAAGGAGAAGGCGGAGCGGGAGGCAAAAAGCCTACAGCACCCGGTATTCCCAGGCGGTCTCCCATCCAAGTACTAACCAGGCCCGACCCTGCTTAGCTTCCGAGATCAGACGAGATCGGGCGCGTTCAGGGTGGTATGGCCGTAGACGGGGGCGGGGACGGCGGGCTGCCTCTTGAGGCCCACTTTCGCTGGCGCTTGCGCCTCACCGCCAGCCTGGCGGTCAGCCCGCCCCGGCAGGACCCCGTCGCCCGCCCAGGCAGGGGGAACGGAGGTCTCGGGTACCGGGCGGTGGCGGAGGCGGAGGGTTTGGCCACCCCCTCCCAGCCGAGGGCGGGCGTGACCCAGCGAACCCTTCGGCGCTTGGCGCCCCGCCCAAGATCCGGCCCGTCGCTCACAGGGACGTGGCCCCGGAGGCTTCAGGGCCCGGGGCCCGCGGTGCCTTGGGCATCGCCCCTGCCCGCCCACGCGGCGCTAGGCGCCGCCCAGCCGCAGCCCGGGCCGGCCCTCCTGCCCGACAGCAGCTGGCCCGAAGCCACTGGGAGCCACCATCGTGTCGCCACGGCCCCTCAGCCCCGGCGAGGCCACCCTTGCCCGCACACCACCCGCCGAGCTCAGGAGCCCGCCCCTGGCGGCCGGCAGGCCCGGGGAAGCGGCCCCTGCCCTCTATCCCGCTCCCGCACCCGGCCGCGGCGGCGACACGGCGGGGGGCGGGGCTTTTGCCGGAGGGAGCTGTGAGGGACATACCCACCGGCACACAGGTGGCGGCCCCGGGGCGGGGCGCCGGTGGGGGCGGCCAGGTGCAGGTCGAGGGGCTCGCTGGCCGAAGGGACGGCAACCGGGCCCGCGGCGGAGCCTGGGTCCGGGCCAGGCACCCCGGGGGCGTCTGGGGTGCGGCTGCCTTCCAGGGCCGCCTTCTGGTCGCCTGGCGGGCCGGGCCGGCGGGGAGCGCCCCCTCCGGCGCGCGCGCCGTGGTGGGAGGGGCCTGAGGAGGCGGGGCCTGCAGCGGGGCCCCGGCGCGGGCGGAGCCGGCGGCCACCGCCCGCGGGCGAGTTAAAGGAGAAGGCGGAGCGGGAGGCAAAAAGCCTACAGCACCCGGTATTCCCAGGCGGTCTCCCATCCAAGTACTAACCAGGCCCGACCCTGCTTAGCTTCCGAGATCAGACGAGATCGGGCGCGTCCAGGGTGGTATGGCCGTAGACGGGGGGGGGACGGCGGGCTGCCTCTTGAGGCCCACATTCGCTGGCGCTTGCGCCTCACCGCCAGCCTGGCGGTCAGCCCGCCCCGGCAGGACCCCGTCGCCCGCCCAGGCAGGGGGAACGGAGGTCTCGGGTACCGGGCGGTGGCGGAGGCGGAGGGCGGGGCTTTTGCCGGAGGGGGCTGTGGAGGGACACACCCACCGGCACACAGGTGGCGGCCCCGGGGCGGGGCGCCGGTGGGGGCGGCCAGGTGCAGGTCGAGGGGCTCGCTGGCCGAAGGGACGGCAACCGGGCCCGCGGCGGAGCCTGGGTCCGGGCCAGGCACCCCGGGGGCGTCTGGGGTGCGGCTGCCTTCCAGGGCCGCCTTCTGGTCGCCTGGCGGGCCGGGCCGGCGGGGAGCGCCCCCTCCGGCGCGCGCGCCGTGGTGGGAGGGGCCTGAGGAGGCGGGGCCTGCAGCGGGGCCCCGGCGCGGGCGGAGCCGGCGGCCACCGCCCGCGGGCGAGTTAAAGGAGAAGGCGGAGCGGGAGGCAAAAAGCCTACAGCACCCGGTATTCCCAGGCGGTCTCCCATCCAAGTACTAACCAGGCCCGACCCTGCTTAGCTTCCGAGATCAGACGAGATCGGGCGCGTTCAGGGTGGTATGGCCGTAGACGGGGGCGGGGACGGCGGGCTGCCTCTTGAGGCCCACTTTCGCTGGCGCTTGCGCCTCACCGCCAGCCTGGCGGTCAGCCCGCCCCGGCAGGACCCCGTCGCCCGCCCAGGCAGGGGGAACGGAGGTCTCGGGTACCGGGCGGTGGCGGAGGCGGAGGGTTTGGCCACCCCCTCCCAGCCGAGGGCGGGCGTGACCCAGCGAACCCTTCGGCGCTTGGCGCCCCGCCCAAGATCCGGCCCGTCGCTCACAGGGACGTGGCCCCGGAGGCTTCAGGGCCCGGGGCCCGCGGTGCCTTGGGCATCGCCCCTGCCCGCCCACGCGGCGCTAGGCGCCGCCCAGCCGCAGCCCGGGCCGGCCCTCCTGCCCGACAGCAGCTGGCCCGAAGCCACTGGGAGCCACCATCGTGTCGCCACGGCCCCTCAGCCCCGGCGAGGCCACCCTTGCCCGCACACCACCCGCCGAGCTCAGGAGCCCGCCCCTGGCGGCCGGCAGGCCCGGGGAAGCGGCCCCTGCCCTCGATCCCGCTCCCGCACCCGGCCGCGGCGGCGACACGGCGGGGGGCGGGGCTTTTGCCGGAGGGAGCTGTGGAGGGACACACCCACCGGCACACAGGTGGCGGCCCCGGGGCGGGGCGCCGGTGGGGGCGGCCAGGTGCAGGTCGAGGGGCTCGCTGGCCGAAGGGACGGCAACCGGGCCCGCGGCGGAGCCTGGGTCCGGGCCAGGCACCCCGGGGTCGTCTGGGGTGCGGCTGCCTTCCAGGGCCGCCTTCTGGCCGCCTGGCGGGCCGGGCCGGCGGGGAGCGCCCCCTCCGGCGCGCGCGCCGTGGTGGGAGGGGCCTGAGGAGGCGGGGCCTGCTGCGGGGCCCCGGCGCGGGCGGAGCCGGCGGCCACCGCCCGCGGGCGAGTTAAAGGAGAAGGCGGAGCGGGAGGCAAAAAGCCTACAGCACCCGGTATTCCCAGGCGGTCTCCCATCCAAGTACTAACCAGGCCCGACCCTGCTTAGCTTCCGAGATCAGACGAGATCGGGCGCGTTCAGGGTGGTATGGCCGTAGACGGGGGCGGGGACGGCGGGCTGCCTCTTGAGGCCCACTTTCGCTGGCGCTTGCGCCTCACCGCCAGCCTGGCGGTCAGCCCGCCCCGGCAGGACCCCTTCGCCCGCCCAGGCAGGGGGAACGGAGGTCTCGGGTACCGGGCGTTGGCGGAGGCGGAGGGTTTGGCCACCCCCTCCCAGCCGAGGGCGGGCGTGACCCAGCGAACCCTTCGGCGCTTGGCGCCCCGCCCAAGATCCGGCCCGTCGCTCACAGGGACGTGGCCCCGGAGGCTTCAGGGCCCGGGGCCCGCGGTCCCTTGGGCATCGCCCCTGCCCGCCCACGCGGCGCTAGGCGCCGCCCAGCCGCAGCCCGGGCCGGCCCTCCTGCCCGACAGCAGCTGGCCCGAAGCCACTGGGAGCCACCATCGTGTCGCCACGGCCCCTCAGCTCCGGCGAGGCCACCCTTGCCCGCACACCACCCGCCGAGCTCAGGAGTCCGCCCCTGGCGGCCGGCAGGCCCGGGGAAGCGGCCCCTGCCCTCGATCCCGCTCCCGCACCCGGCCGCGGCGGCGACACGGCGGGGGGCGGGGCTTTTGCCGGAGGGAGCTGTGGAGGGACACACCCACCGGCACACAGGTGGCGGCCCCGGGGCGGGGCGCCGGTGGGGGCGGCCAGGTGCAGGTCGAGGGGCTCGCTGGCCGAAGGGACGGCAACCGGGCCCGCGGCGGAGCCTGGGTCCGGGCCAGGCACCCCGGGGTCGTCTGGGGTGCGGCTGCCTTCCAGGGCCGCCTTCTGGCCGCCTGGCGGGCCGGGCCGGCGGGGAGCGCCCCCTCCGGCGCGCGCGCCGTGGTGGGAGGGGCCTGAGGAGGCGGGGCCTGCAGCGGGGCCCCGGCGCGGGCGGAGCCGGCGGCCACCGCCCGCGGGCGAGTTAAAGGAGAAGGCGGAGCGGGAGGCAAAAAGCCTACAGCACCCGGTATTCCCAGGCGGTCTCCCATCCAAGTACTAACCAGGCCCGACCCTGCTTAGCTTCCGAGATCAGACGAGATCGGGCGCGTTCAGGGTGGTATGGCCGTAGACGGGGGCGGGGACGGCGGGCTGCCTCTTGAGGCCCACTTTCGCTGGCGCTTGCGCCTCACCGCCAGCCTGGCGGTCAGCCCGCCCCGGCAGGACCCCGTCGCCCGCCCAGGCAGGGGGAACGGAGGTCTCGGGTACCGGGCGGTGGCGGAGGTGGAGGGTTTGGCCACCCCCTCCCAGCCGAGGGCGGGCGTGACCCAGCGAACCCTTCCGCGCTTGGCGCCTCGCCCAAGATCCGGCCCTTCGCTCACAGGGACGTGGCCCCGGAGGCTTCAGGGCCCGGGGCCCGCGGTCCCTTGGGCATCGCCCCTGCCCGCCCACGCGGCGCTAGGCGCCGCCCAGCCGCAGCCCGGGCCGGCCCTCCTGCCCGACAGCAGCTGGCCCGAAGCCACTGGGAGCCACCATCGTGTCGCCACGGCCCCTCAGCCCCGGCGAGGCCACCCTTGCCCGCACACCACCCGCCGGGCTCAGTAGCCCGCCCCTGGCGGCCGGCAGGCCCGGGGAAGCGGCCCCTGCCCTCGATCCCGCTACCGCACCCGGCCGCGGCGGTGACACGGCTGGGGGCGGGGCTTTTGCCGGAGGGAGCTGTGGAGGGACACACCCACCGGCACACAGGTGGCGGCCCCGGGGCGGGGCGCCGGTGGGGGCGGCCAGGTGCAGGTCGAGGGGCTCGCTGGCCGAAGGGACGGCAACCGGGCCCGCGGCGGAGCCTGGGTCCGGGCCAGGCACCCCGGGGTCGTCTGGGGTGCGGCTGCCTTCCAGGGCCGCCTTCTGGCCGCCTGGCGGGCCGGGCCGGCGGGGAGCGCCCCCTCCGGCGCGCGCGCCGTGGTGGGAGGGGCCTGAGGAGGCGGGGCCTGCAGCGGGGCCCCGGCGCGGGCGGAGCCGGCGGCCACCGCCCGCGGGCGAGTTAAAGGAGAAGGCGGAGCGGGAGGCAAAAAGCCTACAGCACCCGGTATTCCCAGGCGGTCTCCCATCCAAGTACTAACCAGGCCCGACCCTACTTAGCTTCCGAGATCAGACGAGATCGGGCGCGTCCAGGGTGGTATGGCCGTAGACGGGGGCGGGGACGGCGGGCTGCCTCTTGAGGCCCACTTTCGCTGGCGCTTGCGCCTCACCGCCAGCCTGGCGGTCAGCCCGCCCCGGCAGGACCCCGTCGCCCGCCCAGGCAGGGGGAACGGAGGTCTCGGGTACCGGGCGGTGGCGGAGGCGGAGGGTTTGGCCACCCCCTCCCAGCCGAGGGCGGGCGTGACCCAGCGAACCCTTCGGCGCTTGGCGCCCCGCCCAAGATCCGGCCCGTCGCTCACAGGGACGTGGCCCCGGAGGCTTCAGGGCCCGGGGCCCGCGGTCCCTTGGGCATCGCCCCTGCCCGCCCACGCGGCGCTAGGCGCCGCCCAGCCGCAGCCCGGGCCGGCCCTCCTGCCCGACAGCAGCTGGCCCGAAGCCACTGGGAGCCACCATCGTGTCGCCACGGCCCCTCAGCCCCGGCGAGGCCACCCTTGCCCGCACACCACCCGCCGGGCTCAGTAGCCCGCCCCTGGCGGCCGGCAGGCCCGGGGAAGCGGCCCCTGCCCTCGATCCCGCTCCCGCACCCGGCCGCGGCGGTGACACGGCTGGGGGCGGGGCTTTTGCCGGAGGGAGCTGTGGAGGGACACACCCACCGGCACACAGGTGGCGGCCCCGGGGCGGGGCGCCGGTGGGGGCGGCCAGGTGCAGGTCGAGGGGCTCGCTGGCCGAAGGGACGCTAACCGGGCCCGCGGCGGAGCCTGGGTCCGGGCCAGGCACCCCGGGGGCGTCTGGGGTGCGGCTGCCTTCCAGGGCCGCCTTCTGGTCGCCTGGCGGGCCGGGCCGGCGGGGAGCGCCCCCTCCGGCGCGCGCGCCGTGGTGGGAGGGGCCTGAGGAGGCGGGGCCTGCAGCGGGGCCCCGGCGCGGGCGGAGCCGGCGGCCACCGCCCGCGGGCGAGTTAAAGGAGAAGGCGGAGCGGGAGGCAAAAAGCCTACAGCACCCGGTATTCCCAGGCGGTCTCCCATCCAAGTACTAACCAGGCCCGACCCTGCTTAGCTTCCGAGATCAGACGAGATCGGGCGCGTCCAGGGTGGTATGGCCGTAGACGGGGGGGGGGACGGCGGGCTGCCTCTTGAGGCCCACATTCGCTGGCGCTTGCGCCTCACCGCCAGCCTGGCGGTCAGCCCGCCCCGGCAGGACCCCGTCGCCCGCCCAGGCAGGGGGAACGGAGGTCTCGGGTACCGGGCGGTGGCGGAGGCGGAGGGCGGGGCTTTTGCCGGAGGGGGCTGTGGAGGGACACACCCACCGGCACACAGGTGGCGGCCCCGGGGCGGGGCGCCGGTGGGGGCGGCCAGGTGCAGGTCGAGGGGCTCGCTGGCCGAAGGGACGGCAACCGGGCCCGCGGCGGAGCCTGGGTCCGGGCCAGGCACCCCGGGGGCGTCTGGGGTGCGGCTGCCTTCCAGGGCCGCCTTCTGGTCGCCTGGCGGGCCGGGCCGGCGGGGAGCGCCCCCTCCGGCGCGCGCGCCGTGGTGGGAGGGGCCTGAGGAGGCGGGGCCTGCAGCGGGGCCCCGGCGCGGGCGGAGCCGGCGGCCACCGCCCGCGGGCGAGTTAAAGGAGAAGGCGGAGCGGGAGGCAAAAAGCCTACAGCACCCGGTATTCCCAGGCGGTCTCCCATCCAAGTACTAACCAGGCCCGACCCTGCTTAGCTTCCGAGATCAGACGAGATCGGGCGCGTTCAGGGTGGTATGGCCGTAGACGGGGGCGGGGACGGCGGGCTGCCTCTTGAGGCCCACTTTCGCTGGCGCTTGCGCCTCACCGCCAGCCTGGCGGTCAGCCCGCCCCGGCAGGACCCCGTCGCCCGCCCAGGCAGGGGGAACGGAGGTCTCGGGTACCGGGCGGTGGCGGAGGCGGAGGGTTTGGCCACCCCCTCCCAGCCGAGGGCGGGCGTGACCCAGCGAACCCTTCGGCGCTTGGCGCCCCGCCCAAGATCCGGCCCGTCGCTCACAGGGACGTGGCCCCGGAGGCTTCAGGGCCCGGGGCCCGCGGTGCCTTGGGCATCGCCCCTGCCCGCCCACGCGGCGCTAGGCGCCGCCCAGCCGCAGCCCGGGCCGGCCCTCCTGCCCGACAGCAGCTGGCCCGAAGCCACTGGGAGCCACCATCGTGTCGCCACGGCCCCTCAGCCCCGGCGAGGCCACCCTTGCCCGCACACCACCCGCCGAGCTCAGGAGCCCGCCCCTGGCGGCCGGCAGGCCCGGGGAAGCGGCCCCTGCCCTCGATCCCGCTCCCGCACCCGGCCGCGGCGGCGACACGGCGGGGGGCGGGGCTTTTGCCGGAGGGAGCTGTGGAGGGACACACCCACCGGCACACAGGTGGCGGCCCCGGGGCGGGGCGCCGGTGGGGGCGGCCAGGTGCAGGTCGAGGGGCTCGCTGGCCGAAGGGACGGCAACCGGGCCCGCGGCGGAGCCTGGGTCCGGGCCAGGCACCCCGGGGTCGTCTGGGGTGCGGCTGCCTTCCAGGGCCGCCTTCTGGCCGCCTGGCGGGCCGGGCCGGCGGGGAGCGCCCCCTCCGGCGCGCGCGCCGTGGTGGGAGGGGCCTGAGGAGGCGGGGCCTGCTGCGGGGCCCCGGCGCGGGCGGAGCCGGCGGCCACCGCCCGCGGGCGAGTTAAAGGAGAAGGCGGAGCGGGAGGCAAAAAGCCTACAGCACCCGGTATTCCCAGGCGGTCTCCCATCCAAGTACTAACCAGGCCCGACCCTGCTTAGCTTCCGAGATCAGACGAGATCGGGCGCGTTCAGGGTGGTATGGCCGTAGACGGGGGCGGGGACGGCGGGCTGCCTCTTGAGGCCCACTTTCGCTGGCGCTTGCGCCTCACCGCCAGCCTGGCGGTCAGCCCGCCCCGGCAGGACCCCTTCGCCCGCCCAGGCAGGGGGAACGGAGGTCTCGGGTACCGGGCGTTGGCGGAGGCGGAGGGTTTGGCCACCCCCTCCCAGCCGAGGGCGGGCGTGACCCAGCGAACCCTTCGGCGCTTGGCGCCCCGCCCAAGATCCGGCCCGTCGCTCACAGGGACGTGGCCCCGGAGGCTTCAGGGCCCGGGGCCCGCGGTCCCTTGGGCATCGCCCCTGCCCGCCCACGCGGCGCTAGGCGCCGCCCAGCCGCAGCCCGGGCCGGCCCTCCTGCCCGACAGCAGCTGGCCCGAAGCCACTGGGAGCCACCATCGTGTCGCCACGGCCCCTCAGCTCCGGCGAGGCCACCCTTGCCCGCACACCACCCGCCGAGCTCAGGAGTCCGCCCCTGGCGGCCGGCAGGCCCGGGGAAGCGGCCCCTGCCCTCGATCCCGCTCCCGCACCCGGCCGCGGCGGCGACACGGCGGGGGGCGGGGCTTTTGCCGGAGGGAGCTGTGAGGGACACACCCACCGGCACACAGGTGGCGGCCCCGGGGCGGGGCGCCGGTGGGGGCGGCCAGGTGCAGGTCGAGGGGCTCGCTGGCCGAAGGGACGGCAACCGGGCCCGCGGCGGAGCCTGGGTCCGGGCCAGGCACCCCGGGGGCGTCTGGGGTGCGGCTGCCTTCCAGGGCCGCCTTCTGGTCGCCTGGCGGGCCGGGCCGGCGGGGAGCGCCCCCTCCGGCGCGCGCGCCGTGGTGGGAGGGGCCTGAGGAGGCGGGGCCTGCAGCGGGGCCCCGGCGCGGGCGGAGCCGGCGGCCACCGCCCGCGGGCGAGTTAAAGGAGAAGGCGGAGCGGGAGGCAAAAAGCCTACAGCACCCGGTATTCCCAGGCGGTCTCCCATCCAAGTACTAACCAGGCCCGACCCTGCTTAGCTTCCGAGATCAGACGAGATCGGGCGCGTCCAGGGTGGTATGGCCGTAGACGGGGGCGGGGACCGCGGGCTGCCTCTTGAGGCCCACTTTCGCTGGCGCTTGCGCCTCACCGCCAGCCTGGCGGTCAGCCCGCCCCGGCAGGACCCCGTCGCCCGCCCAGGCAGGGGGAACGGAGGTCTCGGGTACCGGGCGTTGGCGGAGGCGGAGGGTTTGGCCACCCCCTCCCAGCCGAGGGCGGGCGTGACCCAGCGAACCCTTCGGCGCTTGGCGCCCCGCCCAAGATCCGGCCCGTCGCTCACAGGGACGTGGCCCCGGAGGCTTCAGGGCCCGGGGCCCGCGGTCCCTTGGGCATCGCCCCTGCCCGCCCACGCGGCGCTAGGCGCCGCCCAGCCGCAGCCCGGGACGACCCTCCTGCCCGACAGCAGCTGGCCCGAAGCCACTGGGAGCCACCATCGTGTCGCCACGGCCCCTCAGCCCCGGCGAGGCCACCCTTGCCCGCACACCACCCGCCGAGCTCAGGAGCCCGCCCCTGGCGGCCGGCAGGCCCGGGGAAGCGGCCCCTGCCCTCGATCCCGCTCCCGCACCCGGCAGCGGCGGCGACACGGCGGGGGGCGGGGCTTTTGCCGGAGGGAGCTGTGGATGGACACACCCACCGGCACACAGGTGGCGGCCCCGGGGCGGGGCGCCGGTGGGGGCGGCCAGGTGCATGTCGAGGGGCTCGCTGGCCGAAGGGACGGCAACCGGGCCCGCGGCGGAGCCTGGGTCCGGGCCAGGCACCCCGGGGTCGTCTGGGGTGCGGCTGCCTTCCAGGGCCGCCTTCTGGCCGCCTGGCGGGCCGGGCCGGCGGGGAGCGCCCCCTCCGGCGCGCGCGCCGTGGTGGGAGGGGCCTGAGGAGGCGGGGCCTGCAGCGGGGCCCCGGCGCGGGCGGAGCCGGCGGCCACCGCCCGCGGGCGAGTTAAAGGAGAAGGCGGAGCGGGAGGCAAAAAGCCTACAGCACCCGGTATTCCCAGGCGGTCTCCCATCCAAGTACTAACCAGGCCCGACCCTGCTTAGCTTCCGAGATCAGACGAGATCGGGCGCGTCCAGGGTGGTATGGCCGTAGACGGGGGCGGGGACGGCGGGCTGCCTCTTGAGGCCCACTTTCGCTGGCGCTTGCGCCTCACCGCCAGCCTGGCGGTCAGCCCGCCCCGGCAGGACCCCGTCGCCCGCCCAGGCAGGGGGAACGGAGGTCTCGGGTACCGGGCGGTGGCGGAGGCGGAGGGTTTGGCCACCCCCTCCCAGCCGAGGGCGGGCGTGACCCAGCGAACCCTTCGGCGCTTGGCGCCCCGCCCAAGATCCGGCCCGTCGCTCACAGGGACGTGGCCCCGGAGGCTTCAGGGCCCGGGGCCCGCGGTCCCTTGGGCATCGCCCCTGCCCGCCCACGCGGCGCTAGGCGCCGCCCAGCCGCAGCCCGGGCCGGCCCTCCTGCCCGACAGCAGCTGGCCCGAAGCCACTGGGAGCCACCCTCGTGTCGCCACGGCCCCTCAGCTCCGGCGAGGCCACCCTTGCCCGCACACCACCCGCCGAGCTCAGGAGCCCGCCCCTGGCGGCCGGCAGGCCCGGGGAAGCGGCCCCTGCCCTCGATCCCGCTCCCGCACCCGGCAGCGGCGGCGACACGGCGGGGGGCGGGGCTTTTGCCGGAGGGAGCTGTGGAGGGACACACCCACCGGCACACAGGTGGCGGCCCCGGGGCGGGGCGCCGGTCGGGGCGGCCAGGTGCAGGTCGAGGGGCTCGCTGGCCGAAGGGACGGCAACCGGGCCCGCGGCGGAGCCTGGGTCCGGGCCAGGCACCCCGGGGTCGTCTGGGGTGCGGCTGCCTTCCCGTGCCGCCTTCTGGCCGCCTGGCGGGCCGGGCCGGCGGGGAGCGCCCCCTCCGGCGCGCGCGCCGTGGTGGGAGGGGCCTGAGGAGGCGGGGCCTGCAGCGGGGCCCCGGCGCGGGCGGAGCCGGCGGCCACCGCCCGCGGGCGAGTTAAAGGAGAAGGCGGAGCGGGAGGCAAAAAGCCTACAGCACCCGGTATTCCCAGGCGGTCTCCCATCCAAGTACTAACCAGGCCCGACCCTGCTTAGCTTCCGAGATCAGACGAGATCGGGCGCGTTCAGGGTGGTATGGCCGTAGACGGGGGCGGGGACGGCGGGCTGCCTCTTGAGGCCCACTTTCGCTGGCGCTTGCGCCTCACCGCCAGCCTGGCGGTCAGCCCGCCCCGGCAGGACCCCGTCGCCCGCCCAGGCAGGGGGAACGGAGGTCTCGGGTACCGGGCGGTGGCGGAGGTGGAGGGTTTGGCCACCCCCTCCCAGCCGAGGGCGGGCGTGACCCAGCGAACCCTTCCGCGCTTGGCGCCTCGCCCAAGATCCGGCCCTTCGCTCACAGGGACGTGGCCCCGGAGGCTTCAGGGCCCGGGGCCCGCGGTCCCTTGGGCATCGCCCCTGCCCGCCCACGCGGCGCTAGGCGCCGCCCAGCCGCAGCCCGGGCCGGCCCTCCTGCCCGACAGCAGCTGGCCCGAAGCCACTGGGAGCCACCATCGTGTCGCCACGGCCCCTCAGCCCCGGCGAGGCCACCCTTGCCCGCACACCACCCGCCGGGCTCAGTAGCCCGCCCCTGGCGGCCGGCAGGCCCGGGGAAGCGGCCCCTGCCCTCGATCCCGCTACCGCACCCGGCCGCGGCGGTGACACGGCTGGGGGCGGGGCTTTTGCCGGAGGGAGCTGTGGAGGGACACACCCACCGGCACACAGGTGGCGGCCCCGGGGCGGGGCGCCGGTGGGGGCGGCCAGGTGCAGGTCGAGGGGCTCGCTGGCCGAAGGGACGGCAACCGGGCCCGCGGCGGAGCCTGGGTCCGGGCCAGGCACCCCGGGGTCGTCTGGGGTGCGGCTGCCTTCCAGGGCCGCCTTCTGGCCGCCTGGCGGGCCGGGCCGGCGGGGAGCGCCCCCTCCGGCGCGCGCGCCGTGGTGGGAGGGGCCTGAGGAGGCGGGGCCTGCAGCGGGGCCCCGGCGCGGGCGGAGCCGGCGGCCACCGCCCGCGGGCGAGTTAAAGGAGAAGGCGGAGCGGGAGGCAAAAAGCCTACAGCACCCGGTATTCCCAGGCGGTCTCCCATCCAAGTACTAACCAGGCCCGACCCTGCTTAGCTTCCGAGATCAGACGAGATCGGGCGCGTTCAGGGTGGTATGGCCGTAGACGGGGGCGGGGACGCCGGGCTGCCTCTTGAGGCCCACTTTCGCTGGCGCTTGCGCCTCACCGCCAGCCTGGCGGTCAGCCCGCCCCGGCAGGACCCCGTCGCCCGCCCAGGCAGGGGGAACGGAGGTCTCGGGTACCGGGCGGTGGCGGAGGTGGAGGGTTTGGCCACCCCCTCCCAGCCGAGGGCGGGCGTGACCCAGCGAACCCTTCCGCGCTTGGCGCCTCGCCCAAGATCCGGCCCTTCGCTCACAGGGACGTGGCCCCGGAGGCTTCAGGGCCCGGGGCCCGCGGTCCCTTGGGCATCGCCCCTGCCCGCCCACGCGGCGCTAGGCGCCGCCCAGCCGCAGCCCGGGCCGGCCCTCCTGCCCGACAGCAGCTGGCCCGAAGCCACTGGGAGCCACCATCGTGTCGCCACGGCCCCTCAGCCCCGGCGAGGCCACCCTTGCCCGCACACCACCCGCCGGGCTCAGTAGCCCGCCCCTGGCGGCCGGCAGGCCCGGGGAAGCGGCCCCTGCCCTCGATCCCGCTACCGCACCCGGCCGCGGCGGTGACACGGCTGGGGGCGGGGCTTTTGCCGGAGGGAGCTGTGGAGGGACACACCCACCGGCACACAGGTGGCGGCCCCGGGGCGGGGCGCCGGTGGGGGCGGCCAGGTGCAGGTCGAGGGGCTCGCTGGCCGAAGGGACGGCAACCGGGCCCGCGGCGGAGCCTGGGTCCGGGCCAGGCACCCCGGGGTCGTCTGGGGTGCGGCTGCCTTCCAGGGCCGCCTTCTGGCCGCCTGGCGGGCCGGGCCGGCGGGGAGCGCCCCCTCCGGCGCGCGCGCCGTGGTGGGAGGGGCCTGAGGAGGCGGGGCCTGCAGCGGGGCCCCGGCGCGGGCGGAGCCGGCGGCCACCGCCCGCGGGCGAGTTAAAGGAGAAGGCGGAGCGGGAGGCAAAAAGCCTACAGCACCCGGTATTCCCAGGCGGTCTCCCATCCAAGTACTAACCAGGCCCGACCCTGCTTAGCTTCCGAGATCAGACGAGATCGGGCGCGTCCAGGGTGGTATGGCCGTAGACGGGGGCGGGGACGGCGGGCTGCCTCTTGAGGCCCACTTTCGCTGGCGCTTGCGCCTCACCGCCAGCCTGGCGGTCAGCCCGCCCCGGCAGGACCCCGTCGCCCGCCCAGGCAGGGGGAACGGAGGTCTCGGGTACCGGGCGGTGGCGGAGGCGGAGGGTTTGGCCACCCCCTCCCAGCCGAGGGCGGGCGTGACCCAGCGAACCCTTCGGCGCTTGGCGCCCCGCCCAAGATCCGGCCCGTCGCTCACAGGGACGTGGCCCCGGAGGCTTCAGGGCCCGGGGCCCGCGGTCCCTTGGGCATCGCCCCTGCCCGCCCACGCGGCGCTAGGCGCCGCCCAGCCGCAGCCCGGGCCGGCCCTCCTGCCCGACAGCAGCTGGCCCGAAGCCACTGGGAGCCACCATCGTGTCGCCACGGCCCCTCAGCCCCGGCGAGGCCACCCTTGCCCGCACACCACCCGCCGGGCTCAGTAGCCCGCCCCTGGCGGCCGGCAGGCCCGGGGAAGCGGCCCCTGCCCTCGATCCCGCTCCCGCACCCGGCCGCGGCGGTGACACGGCTGGGGGCGGGGCTTTTGCCGGAGGGAGCTGTGGAGGGACACACCCACCGGCACACAGGTGGCGGCCCCGGGGCGGGGCGCCGGTGGGGGCGGCCAGGTGCAGGTCGAGGGGCTCGCTGGCCGAAGGGACGCTAACCGGGCCCGCGGCGGAGCCTGGGTCCGGGCCAGGCACCCCGGGGGCGTCTGGGGTGCGGCTGCCTTCCAGGGCCGCCTTCTGGTCGCCTGGCGGGCCGGGCCGGCGGGGAGCGCCCCCTCCGGCGCGCGCGCCGTGGTGGGAGGGGCCTGAGGAGGCGGGGCCTGCAGCGGGGCCCCGGCGCGGGCGGAGCCGGCGGCCACCGCCCGCGGGCGAGTTAAAGGAGAAGGCGGAGCGGGAGGCAAAAAGCCTACAGCACCCGGTATTCCCAGGCGGTCTCCCATCCAAGTACTAACCAGGCCCGACCCTGCTTAGCTTCCGAGATCAGACGAGATCGGGCGCGTCCAGGGTGGTATGGCCGTAGACGGGGGGGGGACGGCGGGCTGCCTCTTGAGGCCCACATTCGCTGGCGCTTGCGCCTCACCGCCAGCCTGGCGGTCAGCCCGCCCCGGCAGGACCCCGTCGCCCGCCCAGGCAGGGGGAACGGAGGTCTCGGGTACCGGGCGGTGGCGGAGGCGGAGGGCGGGGCTTTTGCCGGAGGGGGCTGTGGAGGGACACACCCACCGGCACACAGGTGGCGGCCCCGGGGCGGGGCGCCGGTGGGGGCGGCCAGGTGCAGGTCGAGGGGCTCGCTGGCCGAAGGGACGGCAACCGGGCCCGCGGCGGAGCCTGGGTCCGGGCCAGGCACCCCGGGGGCGTCTGGGGTGCGGCTGCCTTCCAGGGCCGCCTTCTGGTCGCCTGGCGGGCCGGGCCGGCGGGGAGCGCCCCCTCCGGCGCGCGCGCCGTGGTGGGAGGGGCCTGAGGAGGCGGGGCCTGCAGCGGGGCCCCGGCGCGGGCGGAGCCGGCGGCCACCGCCCGCGGGCGAGTTAAAGGAGAAGGCGGAGCGGGAGGCAAAAAGCCTACAGCACCCGGTATTCCCAGGCGGTCTCCCATCCAAGTACTAACCAGGCCCGACCCTGCTTAGCTTCCGAGATCAGACGAGATCGGGCGCGTTCAGGGTGGTATGGCCGTAGACGGGGGCGGGGACGGCGGGCTGCCTCTTGAGGCCCACTTTCGCTGGCGCTTGCGCCTCACCGCCAGCCTGGCGGTCAGCCCGCCCCGGCAGGACCCCGTCGCCCGCCCAGGCAGGGGGAACGGAGGTCTCGGGTACCGGGCGGTGGCGGAGGCGGAGGGTTTGGCCACCCCCTCCCAGCCGAGGGCGGGCGTGACCCAGCGAACCCTTCGGCGCTTGGCGCCCCGCCCAAGATCCGGCCCGTCGCTCACAGGGACGTGGCCCCGGAGGCTTCAGGGCCCGGGGCCCGCGGTGCCTTGGGCATCGCCCCTGCCCGCCCACGCGGCGCTAGGCGCCGCCCAGCCGCAGCCCGGGCCGGCCCTCCTGCCCGACAGCAGCTGGCCCGAAGCCACTGGGAGCCACCATCGTGTCGCCACGGCCCCTCAGCCCCGGCGAGGCCACCCTTGCCCGCACACCACCCGCCGAGCTCAGGAGCCCGCCCCTGGCGGCCGGCAGGCCCGGGGAAGCGGCCCCTGCCCTCGATCCCGCTCCCGCACCCGGCCGCGGCGGCGACACGGCGGGGGGCGGGGCTTTTGCCGGAGGGAGCTGTGGAGGGACACACCCACCGGCACACAGGTGGCGGCCCCGGGGCGGGGCGCCGGTGGGGGCGGCCAGGTGCAGGTCGAGGGGCTCGCTGGCCGAAGGGACGGCAACCGGGCCCGCGGCGGAGCCTGGGTCCGGGCCAGGCACCCCGGGGTCGTCTGGGGTGCGGCTGCCTTCCAGGGCCGCCTTCTGGCCGCCTGGCGGGCCGGGCCGGCGGGGAGCGCCCCCTCCGGCGCGCGCGCCGTGGTGGGAGGGGCCTGAGGAGGCGAGGCCTGCTGCGGGGCCCCGGCGCGGGCGGAGCCGGCGGCCACCGCCCGCGGGCGAGTTAAAGGAGAAGGCGGAGCGGGAGGCAAAAAGCCTACAGCACCCGGTATTCCCAGGCGGTCTCCCATCCAAGTACTAACCAGGCCCGACCCTGCTTAGCTTCCGAGATCAGACGAGATCGGGCGCGTTCAGGGTGGTATGGCCGTAGACGGGGGCGGGGACGGCGGGCTGCCTCTTGAGGCCCACTTTCGCTGGCGCTTGCGCCTCACCGCCAGCCTGGCGGTCAGCCCGCCCCGGCAGGACCCCTTCGCCCGCCCAGGCAGGGGGAACGGAGGTCTCGGGTACCGGGCGTTGGCGGAGGCGGAGGGTTTGGCCACCCCCTCCCAGCCGAGGGCGGGCGTGACCCAGCGAACCCTTCGGCGCTTGGCGCCCCGCCCAAGATCCGGCCCGTCGCTCACAGGGACGTGGCCCCGGAGGCTTCAGGGCCCGGGGCCCGCGGTCCCTTGGGCATCGCCCCTGCCCGCCCACGCGGCGCTAGGCGCCGCCCAGCCGCAGCCCGGGCCGGCCCTCCTGCCCGACAGCAGCTGGCCCGAAGCCACTGGGAGCCACCATCGTGTCGCCACGGCCCCTCAGCTCCGGCGAGGCCACCCTTGCCCGCACACCACCCGCCGAGCTCAGGAGTCCGCCCCTGGCGGCCGGCAGGCCCGGGGAAGCGGCCCCTGCCCTCGATCCCGCTCCCGCACCCGGCCGCGGCGGCGACACGGCGGGGGGCGGGGCTTTTGCCGGAGGGAGCTGTGGAGGGACACACCCACCGGCACACAGGTGGCGGCCCCGGGGCGGGGCGCCGGTGGGGGCGGCCAGGTGCAGGTCGAGGGGCTCGCTGGCCGAAGGGACGGCAACCGGGCCCGCGGCGGAGCCTGGGTCCGGGCCAGGCACCCCGGGGTCGTCTGGGGTGCGGCTGCCTTCCAGGGCCGCCTTCTGGCCGCCTGGCGGGCCGGGCCGGCGGGGAGCGCCCCCTCCGGCGCGCGCGCCGTGGTGGGAGGGGCCTGAGGAGGCGGGGCCTGCAGCGGGGCCCCGGCGCGGGCGGAGCCGGCGGCCACCGCCCGCGGGCGAGTTAAAGGAGAAGGCGGAGCGGGAGGCAAAAAGCCTACAGCACCCGGTATTCCCAGGCGGTCTCCCATCCAAGTACTAACCAGGCCCGACCCTGCTTAGCTTCCGAGATCAGACGAGATCGGGCGCGTTCAGGGTGGTATGGCCGTAGACGGGGGCGGGGACGCCGGGCTGCCTCTTGAGGCCCACTTTCGCTGGCGCTTGCGCCTCACCGCCAGCCTGGCGGTCAGCCCGCCCCGGCAGGACCCCGTCGCCCGCCCAGGCAGGGGGAACGGAGGTCTCGGGTACCGGGCGGTGGCGGAGGTGGAGGGTTTGGCCACCCCCTCCCAGCCGAGGGCGGGCGTGACCCAGCGAACCCTTCCGCGCTTGGCGCCTCGCCCAAGATCCGGCCCTTCGCTCACAGGGACGTGGCCCCGGAGGCTTCAGGGCCCGGGGCCCGCGGTCCCTTGGGCATCGCCCCTGCCCGCCCACGCGGCGCTAGGCGCCGCCCAGCCGCAGCCCGGGCCGGCCCTCCTGCCCGACAGCAGCTGGCCCGAAGCCACTGGGAGCCACCATCGTGTCGCCACGGCCCCTCAGCCCCGGCGAGGCCACCCTTGCCCGCACACCACCCGCCGGGCTCAGTAGCCCGCCCCTGGCGGCCGGCAGGCCCGGGGAAGCGGCCCCTGCCCTCGATCCCGCTACCGCACCCGGCCGCGGCGGTGACACGGCTGGGGGCGGGGCTTTTGCCGGAGGGAGCTGTGGAGGGACACACCCACCGGCACACAGGTGGCGGCCCCGGGGCGGGGCGCCGGTGGGGGCGGCCAGGTGCAGGTCGAGGGGCTCGCTGGCCGAAGGGACGGCAACCGGGCCCGCGGCGGAGCCTGGGTCCGGGCCAGGCACCCCGGGGTCGTCTGGGGTGCGGCTGCCTTCCAGGGCCGCCTTCTGGCCGCCTGGCGGGCCGGGCCGGCGGGGAGCGCCCCCTCCGGCGCGCGCGCCGTGGTGGGAGGGGCCTGAGGAGGCGGGGCCTGCAGCGGGGCCCCGGCGCGGGCGGAGCCGGCGGCCACCGCCCGCGGGCGAGTTAAAGGAGAAGGCGGAGCGGGAGGCAAAAAGCCTACAGCACCCGGTATTCCCAGGCGGTCTCCCATCCAAGTACTAACCAGGCCCGACCCTGCTTAGCTTCCGAGATCAGACGAGATCGGGCGCGTCCAGGGTGGTATGGCCGTAGACGGGGGCGGGGACGGCGGGCTGCCTCTTGAGGCCCACTTTCGCTGGCGCTTGCGCCTCACCGCCAGCCTGGCGGTCAGCCCGCCCCGGCAGGACCCCGTCGCCCGCCCAGGCAGGGGGAACGGAGGTCTCGGGTACCGGGCGGTGGCGGAGGCGGAGGGTTTGGCCACCCCCTCCCAGCCGAGGGCGGGCGTGACCCAGCGAACCCTTCGGCGCTTGGCGCCCCGCCCAAGATCCGGCCCGTCGCTCACAGGGACGTGGCCCCGGAGGCTTCAGGGCCCGGGGCCCGCGGTCCCTTGGGCATCGCCCCTGCCCGCCCACGCGGCGCTAGGCGCCGCCCAGCCGCAGCCCGGGCCGGCCCTCCTGCCCGACAGCAGCTGGCCCGAAGCCACTGGGAGCCACCATCGTGTCGCCACGGCCCCTCAGCCCCGGCGAGGCCACCCTTGCCCGCACACCACCCGCCGGGCTCAGTAGCCCGCCCCTGGCGGCCGGCAGGCCCGGGGAAGCGGCCCCTGCCCTCGATCCCGCTCCCGCACCCGGCCGCGGCGGTGACACGGCTGGGGGCGGGGCTTTTGCCGGAGGGAGCTGTGGAGGGACACACCCACCGGCACACAGGTGGCGGCCCCGGGGCGGGGCGCCGGTGGGGGCGGCCAGGTGCAGGTCGAGGGGCTCGCTGGCCGAAGGGACGCTAACCGGGCCCGCGGCGGAGCCTGGGTCCGGGCCAGGCACCCCGGGGGCGTCTGGGGTGCGGCTGCCTTCCAGGGCCGCCTTCTGGTCGCCTGGCGGGCCGGGCCGGCGGGGAGCGCCCCCTCCGGCGCGCGCGCCGTGGTGGGAGGGGCCTGAGGAGGCGGGGCCTGCAGCGGGGCCCCGGCGCGGGCGGAGCCGGCGGCCACCGCCCGCGGGCGAGTTAAAGGAGAAGGCGGAGCGGGAGGCAAAAAGCCTACAGCACCCGGTATTCCCAGGCGGTCTCCCATCCAAGTACTAACCAGGCCCGACCCTGCTTAGCTTCCGAGATCAGACGAGATCGGGCGCGTCCAGGGTGGTATGGCCGTAGACGGGGGCGGGGACGGCGGGCTGCCTCTTGAGGCCCACTTTCGCTGGCGCTTGCGCCTCACCGCCAGCCTGGCGGTCAGCCCGCCCCGGCAGGACCCCGTCGCCCGCCCAGGCAGGGGGAACGGAGGTCTCGGGTACCGGGCGGTGGCGGAGGCGGAGGGTTTGGCCACCCCCTCCCAGCCGAGGGCGGGCGTGACCCAGCGAACCCTTCGGCGCTTGGCGCCCCGCCCAAGATCCGGCCCGTCGCTCACAGGGACGTGGCCCCGGAGGCTTCAGGGCCCGGGGCCCGCGATGCCTTGGGCATCGCCCCTGCCCGCCCACGCGGCACTAGGCGCCGCCCAGCCGCAGCCCGGGCCGGCCCTCCTGCCCGACAGCAGCTGGCCCGAAGCCACTGGGAGCCACCATCGTGTCGCCACGGCCCCTCAGCCCCGGCGAGGCCACCCTTGCCCGCACACCACCCGCCGAGCTCAGGAGCCCGCCCCTGGCGGCCGGCAGGCCCGGGGAAGCGGCCCCTGCCGTCGATCCCGCTCCCGCACCCAGCCGCGGCGGCGACACGGCGGGGGGCGGGGCTTTTGCCGGAGGGAGCTGTGAGGGACACACCCACCGGCACACAGGTGGCGGCCCCGGGGCGGGGCGCCGGTGGGGGCGGCCAGGTGCAGGTCGAGGGGCTCGCTGGCCGAAGGGACGGCAACCGGGCCCGCGGCGGAGCCTGGGTCCGGGCCAGGCACCCCGGGGGCGTCTGGGGTGCGGCTGCCTTCCAGGGCCGCCTTCTGGTCGCCTGGCGGGCCGGGCCGGCGGGGAGCGCCCCCTCCGGCGCGCGCGCCGTGGTGGGAGGGGCCTGAGGAGGCGGGGCCTGCAGCGGGGCCCCGGCGCGGGCGGAGCCGGCGGCCACCGCCCGCGGGCGAGTTAAAGGAGAAGGCGGAGCGGGAGGCAAAAAGCCTACAGCACCCGGTATTCCCAGGCGGTCTCCCATCCAAGTACTAACCAGGCCCGACCCTGCTTAGCTTCCGAGATCAGACGAGATCGGGCGCGTCCAGGGTGGTATGGCCGTAGACGGGGGCGGGGACCGCGGGCTGCCTCTTGAGGCCCACTTTCGCTGGCGCTTGCGCCTCACCGCCAGCCTGGCGGTCAGCCCGCCCCGGCAGGACCCCGTCGCCCGCCCAGGCAGGGGGAACGGAGGTCTCGGGTACCGGGCGTTGGCGGAGGCGGAGGGTTTGGCCACCCCCTCCCAGCCGAGGGCGGGCGTGACCCAGCGAACCCTTCGGCGCTTGGCGCCCCGCCCAAGATCCGGCCCGTCGCTCACAGGGACGTGGCCCCGGAGGCTTCAGGGCCCGGGGCCCGCGGTCCCTTGGGCATCGCCCCTGCCCGCCCACGCGGCGCTAGGCGCCGCCCAGCCGCAGCCCGGGACGACCCTCCTGCCCGACAGCAGCTGGCCCGAAGCCACTGGGAGCCACCATCGTGTCGCCACGGCCCCTCAGCCCCGGCGAGGCCACCCTTGCCCGCACACCACCCGCCGAGCTCAGGAGCCCGCCCCTGGCGGCCGGCAGGCCCGGGGAAGCGGCCCCTGCCCTCGATCCCGCTCCCGCACCCGGCAGCGGCGGCGACACGGCGGGGGGCGGGGCTTTTGCCGGAGGGAGCTGTGGATGGACACACCCACCGGCACACAGGTGGCGGCCCCGGGGCGGGGCGCCGGTGGGGGCGGCCAGGTGCATGTCGAGGGGCTCGCTGGCCGAAGGGACGGCAACCGGGCCCGCGGCGGAGCCTGGGTCCGGGCCAGGCACCCCGGGGTCGTCTGGGGTGCGGCTGCCTTCCAGGGCCGCCTTCTGGCCGCCTGGCGGGCCGGGCCGGCGGGGAGCGCCCCCTCCGGCGCGCGCGCCGTGGTGGGAGGGGCCTGAGGAGGCGGGGCCTGCAGCGGGGCCCCGGCGCGGGCGGAGCCGGCGGCCACCGCCCGCGGGCGAGTTAAAGGAGAAGGCGGAGCGGGAGGCAAAAAGCCTACAGCACCCGGTATTCCCAGGCGGTCTCCCATCCAAGTACTAACCAGGCCCGACCCTGCTTAGCTTCCGAGATCAGACGAGATCGGGCGCGTCCAGGGTGGTATGGCCGTAGACGGGGGCGGGGACGGCGGGCTGCCTCTTGAGGCCCACTTTCGCTGGCGCTTGCGCCTCACCGCCAGCCTGGCGGTCAGCCCGCCCCGGCAGGACCCCGTCGCCCGCCCAGGCAGGGGGAACGGAGGTCTCGGGTACCGGGCGGTGGCGGAGGCGGAGGGTTTGGCCACCCCCTCCCAGCCGAGGGCGGGCGTGACCCAGCGAACCCTTCGGCGCTTGGCGCCCCGCCCAAGATCCGGCCCGTCGCTCACAGGGACGTGGCCCCGGAGGCTTCAGGGCCCGGGGCCCGCGGTCCCTTGGGCATCGCCCCTGCCCGCCCACGCGGCGCTAGGCGCCGCCCAGCCGCAGCCCGGGCCGGCCCTCCTGCCCGACAGCAGCTGGCCCGAAGCCACTGGGAGCCACCCTCGTGTCGCCACGGCCCCTCAGCTCCGGCGAGGCCACCCTTGCCCGCACACCACCCGCCGAGCTCAGGAGCCCGCCCCTGGCGGCCGGCAGGCCCGGGGAAGCGGCCCCTGCCCTCGATCCCGCTCCCGCACCCGGCAGCGGCGGCGACACGGCGGGGGGCGGGGCTTTTGCCGGAGGGAGCTGTGGAGGGACACACCCACCGGCACACAGGTGGCGGCCCCGGGGCGGGGCGCCGGTCGGGGCGGCCAGGTGCAGGTCGAGGGGCTCGCTGGCCGAAGGGACGGCAACCGGGCCCGCGGCGGAGCCTGGGTCCGGGCCAGGCACCCCGGGGTCGTCTGGGGTGCGGCTGCCTTCCCGTGCCGCCTTCTGGCCGCCTGGCGGGCCGGGCCGGCGGGGAGCGCCCCCTCCGGCGCGCGCGCCGTGGTGGGAGGGGCCTGAGGAGGCGGGGCCTGCAGCGGGGCCCCGGCGCGGGCGGAGCCGGCGGCCACCGCCCGCGGGCGAGTTAAAGGAGAAGGCGGAGCGGGAGGCAAAAAGCCTACAGCACCCGGTATTCCCAGGCGGTCTCCCATCCAAGTACTAACCAGGCCCGACCCTGCTTAGCTTCCGAGATCAGACGAGATCGGGCGCGTTCAGGGTGGTATGGCCGTAGACGGGGGCGGGGACGGCGGGCTGCCTCTTGAGGCCCACTTTCGCTGGCGCTTGCGCCTCACCGCCAGCCTGGCGGTCAGCCCGCCCCGGCAGGACCCCGTCGCCCGCCCAGGCAGGGGGAACGGAGGTCTCGGGTACCGGGCGGTGGCGGAGGTGGAGGGTTTGGCCACCCCCTCCCAGCCGAGGGCGGGCGTGACCCAGCGAACCCTTCCGCGCTTGGCGCCTCGCCCAAGATCCGGCCCTTCGCTCACAGGGACGTGGCCCCGGAGGCTTCAGGGCCCGGGGCCCGCGGTCCCTTGGGCATCGCCCCTGCCCGCCCACGCGGCGCTAGGCGCCGCCCAGCCGCAGCCCGGGCCGGCCCTCCTGCCCGACAGCAGCTGGCCCGAAGCCACTGGGAGCCACCATCGTGTCGCCACGGCCCCTCAGCCCCGGCGAGGCCACCCTTGCCCGCACACCACCCGCCGGGCTCAGTAGCCCGCCCCTGGCGGCCGGCAGGCCCGGGGAAGCGGCCCCTGCCCTCGATCCCGCTACCGCACCCGGCCGCGGCGGTGACACGGCTGGGGGCGGGGCTTTTGCCGGAGGGAGCTGTGGAGGGACACACCCACCGGCACACAGGTGGCGGCCCCGGGGCGGGGCGCCGGTGGGGGCGGCCAGGTGCAGGTCGAGGGGCTCGCTGGCCGAAGGGACGGCAACCGGGCCCGCGGCGGAGCCTGGGTCCGGGCCAGGCACCCCGGGGTCGTCTGGGGTGCGGCTGCCTTCCAGGGCCGCCTTCTGGCCGCCTGGCGGGCCGGGCCGGCGGGGAGCGCCCCCTCCGGCGCGCGCGCCGTGGTGGGAGGGGCCTGAGGAGGCGGGGCCTGCAGCGGGGCCCCGGCGCGGGCGGAGCCGGCGGCCACCGCCCGCGGGCGAGTTAAAGGAGAAGGCGGAGCGGGAGGCAAAAAGCCTACAGCACCCGGTATTCCCAGGCGGTCTCCCATCCAAGTACTAACCAGGCCCGACCCTGCTTAGCTTCCGAGATCAGACGAGATCGGGCGCGTTCAGGGTGGTATGGCCGTAGACGGGGGCGGGGACGCCGGGCTGCCTCTTGAGGCCCACTTTCGCTGGCGCTTGCGCCTCACCGCCAGCCTGGCGGTCAGCCCGCCCCGGCAGGACCCCGTCGCCCGCCCAGGCAGGGGGAACGGAGGTCTCGGGTACCGGGCGGTGGCGGAGGTGGAGGGTTTGGCCACCCCCTCCCAGCCGAGGGCGGGCGTGACCCAGCGAACCCTTCCGCGCTTGGCGCCTCGCCCAAGATCCGGCCCTTCGCTCACAGGGACGTGGCCCCGGAGGCTTCAGGGCCCGGGGCCCGCGGTCCCTTGGGCATCGCCCCTGCCCGCCCACGCGGCGCTAGGCGCCGCCCAGCCGCAGCCCGGGCCGGCCCTCCTGCCCGACAGCAGCTGGCCCGAAGCCACTGGGAGCCACCATCGTGTCGCCACGGCCCCTCAGCCCCGGCGAGGCCACCCTTGCCCGCACACCACCCGCCGGGCTCAGTAGCCCGCCCCTGGCGGCCGGCAGGCCCGGGGAAGCGGCCCCTGCCCTCGATCCCGCTACCGCACCCGGCCGCGGCGGTGACACGGCTGGGGGCGGGGCTTTTGCCGGAGGGAGCTGTGGAGGGACACACCCACCGGCACACAGGTGGCGGCCCCGGGGCGGGGCGCCGGTGGGGGCGGCCAGGTGCAGGTCGAGGGGCTCGCTGGCCGAAGGGACGGCAACCGGGCCCGCGGCGGAGCCTGGGTCCGGGCCAGGCACCCCGGGGTCGTCTGGGGTGCGGCTGCCTTCCAGGGCCGCCTTCTGGCCGCCTGGCGGGCCGGGCCGGCGGGGAGCGCCCCCTCCGGCGCGCGCGCCGTGGTGGGAGGGGCCTGAGGAGGCGGGGCCTGCAGCGGGGCCCCGGCGCGGGCGGAGCCGGCGGCCACCGCCCGCGGGCGAGTTAAAGGAGAAGGCGGAGCGGGAGGCAAAAAGCCTACAGCACCCGGTATTCCCAGGCGGTCTCCCATCCAAGTACTAACCAGGCCCGACCCTGCTTAGCTTCCGAGATCAGACGAGATCGGGCGCGTCCAGGGTGGTATGGCCGTAGACGGGGGCGGGGACGGCGGGCTGCCTCTTGAGGCCCACTTTCGCTGGCGCTTGCGCCTCACCGCCAGCCTGGCGGTCAGCCCGCCCCGGCAGGACCCCGTCGCCCGCCCAGGCAGGGGGAACGGAGGTCTCGGGTACCGGGCGGTGGCGGAGGCGGAGGGTTTGGCCACCCCCTCCCAGCCGAGGGCGGGCGTGACCCAGCGAACCCTTCGGCGCTTGGCGCCCCGCCCAAGATCCGGCCCGTCGCTCACAGGGACGTGGCCCCGGAGGCTTCAGGGCCCGGGGCCCGCGGTCCCTTGGGCATCGCCCCTGCCCGCCCACGCGGCGCTAGGCGCCGCCCAGCCGCAGCCCGGGCCGGCCCTCCTGCCCGACAGCAGCTGGCCCGAAGCCACTGGGAGCCACCATCGTGTCGCCACGGCCCCTCAGCCCCGGCGAGGCCACCCTTGCCCGCACACCACCCGCCGGGCTCAGTAGCCCGCCCCTGGCGGCCGGCAGGCCCGGGGAAGCGGCCCCTGCCCTCGATCCCGCTCCCGCACCCGGCCGCGGCGGTGACACGGCTGGGGGCGGGGCTTTTGCCGGAGGGAGCTGTGGAGGGACACACCCACCGGCACACAGGTGGCGGCCCCGGGGCGGGGCGCCGGTGGGGGCGGCCAGGTGCAGGTCGAGGGGCTCGCTGGCCGAAGGGACGCTAACCGGGCCCGCGGCGGAGCCTGGGTCCGGGCCAGGCACCCCGGGGGCGTCTGGGGTGCGGCTGCCTTCCAGGGCCGCCTTCTGGTCGCCTGGCGGGCCGGGCCGGCGGGGAGCGCCCCCTCCGGCGCGCGCGCCGTGGTGGGAGGGGCCTGAGGAGGCGGGGCCTGCAGCGGGGCCCCGGCGCGGGCGGAGCCGGCGGCCACCGCCCGCGGGCGAGTTAAAGGAGAAGGCGGAGCGGGAGGCAAAAAGCCTACAGCACCCGGTATTCCCAGGCGGTCTCCCATCCAAGTACTAACCAGGCCCGACCCTGCTTAGCTTCCGAGATCAGACGAGATCGGGCGCGTCCAGGGTGGTATGGCCGTAGACGGGGGCGGGGACGGCGGGCTGCCTCTTGAGGCCCACTTTCGCTGGCGCTTGCGCCTCACCGCCAGCCTGGCGGTCAGCCCGCCCCGGCAGGACCCCGTCGCCCGCCCAGGCAGGGGGAACGGAGGTCTCGGGTACCGGGCGGTGGCGGAGGCGGAGGGTTTGGCCACCCCCTCCCAGCCGAGGGCGGGCGTGACCCAGCGAACCCTTCGGCGCTTGGCGCCCCGCCCAAGATCCGGCCCGTCGCTCACAGGGACGTGGCCCCGGAGGCTTCAGGGCCCGGGGCCCGCGATGCCTTGGGCATCGCCCCTGCCCGCCCACGCGGCACTAGGCGCCGCCCAGCCGCAGCCCGGGCCGGCCCTCCTGCCCGACAGCAGCTGGCCCGAAGCCACTGGGAGCCACCATCGTGTCGCCACGGCCCCTCAGCCCCGGCGAGGCCACCCTTGCCCGCACACCACCCGCCGAGCTCAGGAGCCCGCCCCTGGCGGCCGGCAGGCCCGGGGAAGCGGCCCCTGCCGTCGATCCCGCTCCCGCACCCAGCCGCGGCGGCGACACGGCGGGGGGCGGGGCTTTTGCCGGAGGGAGCTGTGAGGGACACACCCACCGGCACACAGGTGGCGGCCCCGGGGCGGGGCGCCGGTGGGGGCGGCCAGGTGCAGGTCGAGGGGCTCGCTGGCCGAAGGGACGGCAACCGGGCCCGCGGCGGAGCCTGGGTCCGGGCCAGGCACCCCGGGGGCGTCTGGGGTGCGGCTGCCTTCCAGGGCCGCCTTCTGGTCGCCTGGCGGGCCGGGCCGGCGGGGAGCGCCCCCTCCGGCGCGCGCGCCGTGGTGGGAGGGGCCTGAGGAGGCGGGGCCTGCAGCGGGGCCCCGGCGCGGGCGGAGCCGGCGGCCACCGCCCGCGGGCGAGTTAAAGGAGAAGGCGGAGCGGGAGGCAAAAAGCCTACAGCACCCGGTATTCCCAGGCGGTCTCCCATCCAAGTACTAACCAGGCCCGACCCTGCTTAGCTTCCGAGATCAGACGAGATCGGGCGCGTCCAGGGTGGTATGGCCGTAGACGGGGGCGGGGACGGCGGGCTGCCTCTTGAGGCCCACTTTCGCTGGCGCTTGCGCCTCACCGCCAGCCTGGCGGTCAGCCCGCCCCGGCAGGACCCCGTCGCCCGCCCAGGCAGGGGGAACGGAGGTCTCGGGTACCGGGCGTTGGCGGAGGCGGAGGGTTTGGCCACCCCCTCCCAGCCGAGGGCGGGCGTGACCCAGCGAACCCTTCGGCGCTTGGCGCCCCGCCCAAGATCCGGCCCGTCGCTCACAGGGACGTGGCCCCGGAGGCTTCAGGGCCCGGGGCCCGCGGTCCCTTGGGCATCGCCCCTGCCCGCCCACGCGGCGCTAGGCGCCGCCCAGCCGCAGCCCGGGACGACCCTCCTGCCCGACAGCAGCTGGCCCGAAGCCACTGGGAGCCACCATCGTGTCGCCACGGCCCCTCAGCCCCGGCGAGGCCACCCTTGCCCGCACACCACCCGCCGAGCTCAGGAGCCCGCCCCTGGCGGCCGGCAGGCCCGGGGAAGCGGCCCCTGCCCTCGATCCCGCTCCCGCACCCGGCAGCGGCGGCGACACGGCGGGGGGCGGGGCTTTTGCCGGAGGGAGCTGTGGATGGACACACCCACCGGCACACAGGTGGCGGCCCCGGGGCGGGGCGCCGGTGGGGGCGGCCAGGTGCATGTCGAGGGGCTCGCTGGCCGAAGGGACGGCAACCGGGCCCGCGGCGGAGCCTGGGTCCGGGCCAGGCACCCCGGGGTCGTCTGGGGTGCGGCTGCCTTCCAGGGCCGCCTTCTGGCCGCCTGGCGGGCCGGGCCGGCGGGGAGCGCCCCCTCCGGCGCGCGCGCCGTGGTGGGAGGGGCCTGAGGAGGCGGGGCCTGCAGCGGGGCCCCGGCGCGGGCGGAGCCGGCGGCCACCGCCCGCGGGCGAGTTAAAGGAGAAGGCGGAGCGGGAGGCAAAAAGCCTACAGCACCCGGTATTCCCAGGCGGTCTCCCATCCAAGTACTAACCAGGCCCGACCCTGCTTAGCTTCCGAGATCAGACGAGATCGGGCGCGTCCAGGGTGGTATGGCCGTAGACGGGGGCGGGGACGGCGGGCTGCCTCTTGAGGCCCACTTTCGCTGGCGCTTGCGCCTCACCGCCAGCCTGGCGGTCAGCCCGCCCCGGCAGGACCCCGTCGCCCGCCCAGGCAGGGGGAACGGAGGTCTCGGGTACCGGGCGGTGGCGGAGGCGGAGGGTTTGGCCACCCCCTCCCAGCCGAGGGCGGGCGTGACCCAGCGAACCCTTCGGCGCTTGGCGCCCCGCCCAAGATCCGGCCCGTCGCTCACAGGGACGTGGCCCCGGAGGCTTCAGGGCCCGGGGCCCGCGGTCCCTTGGGCATCGCCCCTGCCCGCCCACGCGGCGCTAGGCGCCGCCCAGCCGCAGCCCGGGCCGGCCCTCCTGCCCGACAGCAGCTGGCCCGAAGCCACTGGGAGCCACCCTCGTGTCGCCACGGCCCCTCAGCTCCGGCGAGGCCACCCTTGCCCGCACACCACCCGCCGAGCTCAGGAGCCCGCCCCTGGCGGCCGGCAGGCCCGGGGAAGCGGCCCCTGCCCTCGATCCCGCTCCCGCACCCGGCAGCGGCGGCGACACGGCGGGGGGCGGGGCTTTTGCCGGAGGGAGCTGTGGAGGGACACACCCACCGGCACACAGGTGGCGGCCCCGGGGCGGGGCGCCGGTCGGGGCGGCCAGGTGCAGGTCGAGGGGCTCGCTGGCCGAAGGGACGGCAACCGGGCCCGCGGCGGAGCCTGGGTCCGGGCCAGGCACCCCGGGGTCGTCTGGGGTGCGGCTGCCTTCCCGTGCCGCCTTCTGGCCGCCTGGCGGGCCGGGCCGGCGGGGAGCGCCCCCTCCGGCGCGCGCGCCGTGGTGGGAGGGGCCTGAGGAGGCGGGGCCTGCAGCGGGGCCCCGGCGCGGGCGGAGCCGGCGGCCACCGCCCGCGGGCGAGTTAAAGGAGAAGGCGGAGCGGGAGGCAAAAAGCCTACAGCACCCGGTATTCCCAGGCGGTCTCCCATCCAAGTACTAACCAGGCCCGACCCTGCTTAGCTTCCGAGATCAGACGAGATCGGGCGCGTTCAGGGTGGTATGGCCGTAGACGGGGGCGGGGACGGCGGGCTGCCTCTTGAGGCCCACTTTCGCTGGCGCTTGCGCCTCACCGCCAGCCTGGCGGTCAGCCCGCCCCGGCAGGACCCCGTCGCCCGCCCAGGCAGGGGGAACGGAGGTCTCGGGTACCGGGCGGTGGCGGAGGTGGAGGGTTTGGCCACCCCCTCCCAGCCGAGGGCGGGCGTGACCCAGCGAACCCTTCCGCGCTTGGCGCCTCGCCCAAGATCCGGCCCTTCGCTCACAGGGACGTGGCCCCGGAGGCTTCAGGGCCCGGGGCCCGCGGTCCCTTGGGCATCGCCCCTGCCCGCCCACGCGGCGCTAGGCGCCGCCCAGCCGCAGCCCGGGCCGGCCCTCCTGCCCGACAGCAGCTGGCCCGAAGCCACTGGGAGCCACCATCGTGTCGCCACGGCCCCTCAGCCCCGGCGAGGCCACCCTTGCCCGCACACCACCCGCCGGGCTCAGTAGCCCGCCCCTGGCGGCCGGCAGGCCCGGGGAAGCGGCCCCTGCCCTCGATCCCGCTACCGCACCCGGCCGCGGCGGTGACACGGCTGGGGGCGGGGCTTTTGCCGGAGGGAGCTGTGGAGGGACACACCCACCGGCACACAGGTGGCGGCCCCGGGGCGGGGCGCCGGTGGGGGCGGCCAGGTGCAGGTCGAGGGGCTCGCTGGCCGAAGGGACGGCAACCGGGCCCGCGGCGGAGCCTGGGTCCGGGCCAGGCACCCCGGGGTCGTCTGGGGTGCGGCTGCCTTCCAGGGCCGCCTTCTGGCCGCCTGGCGGGCCGGGCCGGCGGGGAGCGCCCCCTCCGGCGCGCGCGCCGTGGTGGGAGGGGCCTGAGGAGGCGGGGCCTGCAGCGGGGCCCCGGCGCGGGCGGAGCCGGCGGCCACCGCCCGCGGGCGAGTTAAAGGAGAAGGCGGAGCGGGAGGCAAAAAGCCTACAGCACCCGGTATTCCCAGGCGGTCTCCCATCCAAGTACTAACCAGGCCCGACCCTGCTTAGCTTCCGAGATCAGACGAGATCGGGCGCGTTCAGGGTGGTATGGCCGTAGACGGGGGCGGGGACGCCGGGCTGCCTCTTGAGGCCCACTTTCGCTGGCGCTTGCGCCTCACCGCCAGCCTGGCGGTCAGCCCGCCCCGGCAGGACCCCGTCGCCCGCCCAGGCAGGGGGAACGGAGGTCTCGGGTACCGGGCGGTGGCGGAGGTGGAGGGTTTGGCCACCCCCTCCCAGCCGAGGGCGGGCGTGACCCAGCGAACCCTTCCGCGCTTGGCGCCTCGCCCAAGATCCGGCCCTTCGCTCACAGGGACGTGGCCCCGGAGGCTTCAGGGCCCGGGGCCCGCGGTCCCTTGGGCATCGCCCCTGCCCGCCCACGTGGCGCTAGGCGCCGCCCAGCCGCAGCCCGGGCCGGCCCTCCTGCCCGACAGCAGCTGGCCCGAAGCCACTGGGAGCCACCATCGTGTCGCCACGGCCCCTCAGCCCCGGCGAGGCCACCCTTGCCCGCACACCACCCGCCGGGCTCAGTAGCCCGCCCCTGGCGGCCGGCAGGCCCGGGGAAGCGGCCCCTGCCCTCGATCCCGCTCCCGCACCCGGCCGCGGCGGTGACTCGGCTGGGGGCGGGGCTTTTGCCGGAGGGAGCTGTGGAGGGACACACCCACCGGCACACAGGTGGCGGCCCCAGGGCGGGGCGCCGGTGGGGGCGGCCAGGTGCAGGTCGAGGGGCTCGCTGGCCGAAGGGACGGCAACCGGGCCCGCGGCGGAGCCTGGGTCCGGGCCAGGCACCCCGGGGTCGTCTGGGGTGCGGCTGCCTTCCAGGGCCGCCTTCTGGCCGCCTGGCGGGCCGGGCCGGCGGGGAGCGCCCCCTCCGGCGCGCGCGCCGTGGTGGGAGGGGCCTGAGGAGGCGGGGCCTGCAGCGGGGCCCCGGCGCGGGCGGAGCCGGCGGCCACCGCCCGCGGGCGAGTTAAAGGAGAAGGCGGAGCGGGAGGCAAAAAGCCTACAGCACCCGGTATTCCCAGGCGGTCTCCCATCCAAGTACTAACCAGGCCCGACCCTGCTTAGCTTCCGAGATCAGACGAGATCGGGCGCGTCCAGGGTGGTATGGCCGTAGACGGGGGCGGGGACGGCGGGCTGCCTCTTGAGGCCCACTTTCGCTGGCGCTTGCGCCTCACCGCCAGCCTGGCGGTCAGCCCGCCCCGGCAGGACCCCGTCGCCCGCCCAGGCAGGGGGAACGGAGGTCTCGGGTACCGGGCGGTGGCGGAGGCGGAGGGTTTGGCCACCCCCTCCCAGCCGAGGGCGGGCGTGACCCAGCGAACCCTTCGGCGCTTGGCGCCCCGCCCAAGATCCGGCCCGTCGCTCACAGGGACGTGGCCCCGGAGGCTTCAGGGCCCGGGGCCCGCGGTCCCTTGGGCATCGCCCCTGCCCGCCCACGCGGCGCTAGGCGCCGCCCAGCCGCAGCCCGGGCCGGCCCTCCTGCCCGACAGCAGCTGGCCCGAAGCCACTGGGAGCCACCATCGTGTCGCCACGGCCCCTCAGCCCCGGCGAGGCCACCCTTGCCCGCACACCACCCGCCGAGCTCAGGAGCCCGCCCCTGGCGGCCGGCAGGCCCGGGGAAGCGGCCCCTGCCCTCGATCCCGCTCCCGCACCCGGCAGCGGCGGCGACACGGCGGGGGGCGGGGCTTTTGCCGGAGGGAGCTGTGGAGGGACACACCCACCGGCACACAGGTGGCGGCCCCGGGGCGGGGCGCCGGTGGGGGCGGCCAGGTGCAGGTCGAGGGGCTCGCTGGCCGAAGGGACGGCAACCGGGCCCGCGGCGGAGCCTGGGTCCGGGCCAGGCACCCCGGGGTCGTCTGGGGTGCGGCTGCCTTCCAGGGCCGCCTTCTGGCCGCCTGGCGGGCCGGGCCGGCGGGGAGCGCCCCCTCCGGCGCGCGCGCCGTGGTGGGAGGGGCCTGAGGAGGCGGGGCCTGCAGCGGGGCCCCGGCGCGGGCGGAGCCGGCGGCCACCGCCCGCGGGCGAGTTAAAGGAGAAGGCGGAGCGGGAGGCAAAAAGCCTACAGCACCCGGTATTCCCAGGCGGTCTCCCATCCAAGTACTAACCAGGCCCGACCCTGCTTAGCTTCCGAGATCAGACGAGATCGGGCGCGTCCAGGGTGGTATGGCCGTAGACGGGGGCGGGGACGGCGGGCTGCCTCTTGAGGCCCACTTTCGCTGGCGCTTGCGCCTCACCGCCAGCCTGGCGGTCAGCCCGCCCCGGCAGGACCCCGTCGCCCGCCCAGGCAGGGGGAACGGAGGTCTCGGGTACCGGGCGGTGGCGGAGGCGGAGGGTTTGGCCACCCCCTCCCAGCCGAGGGCGGGCGTGACCCAGCGAACCCTTCGGCGCTTGGCGCCCCGCCCAAGATCCGGCCCGTCGCTCACAGGGACGTGGCCCCGGAGGCTTCAGGGCCCGGGGCCCGCGGTCCCTTGGGCATCGCCCCTGCCCGCCCACGCGGCGCTAGGCGCCGCCCAGCCGCAGCCCGGGCCGGCCCTCCTGCCCGACAGCAGCTGGCCCGAAGCCACTGGGAGCCACCATCGTGTCGCCACGGCCCCTCAGCTCCGGCGAGGCCACCCTTGCCCGCACACCACCCGCCGAGCTCAGGAGCCCGCCCCTGGCGGCCGGCAGGCCCGGGGAAGCGGCCCCTGCCCTCGATCCCGCTCCCGCACCCGGCAGCGGCGGCGACACGGCGGGGGGCGGGGCTTTTGCCGGAGGGAGCTGTGGAGGGACACACCCACCGGCACACAGGTGGCGGCCCCGGGGCGGGGCGCCGGTGGGGGCGGCCAGGTGCAGGTCGAGGGGCTCGCTGGCCGAAGGGACGGCAACCGGGCCCGCGGCGGAGCCTGGGTCCGGGCCAGGCACCCCGGGGTCGTCTGGGGTGCGGCTGCCTTCCCGTGCCGCCTTCTGGCCGCCTGGCGGGCCGGGCCGGCGGGGAGCGCCCCCTCCGGCGCGCGCGCCGTGGTGGGAGGGGCCTGAGGAGGCGGGGCCTGCAGCGGGGCCCCGGCGCGGGCGGAGCCGGCGGCCACCGCCCGCGGGCGAGTTAAAGGAGAAGGCGGAGCGGGAGGCAAAAAGCCTACAGCACCCGGTATTCCCAGGCGGTCTCCCATCCAAGTACTAACCAGGCCCGACCCTGCTTAGCTTCCGAGATCAGACGAGATCGGGCGCGTTCAGGGTGGTATGGCCGTAGACGGGGGCGGGGACGGCGGGCTGCCTCTTGAGGCCCACTTTCGCTGGCGCTTGCGCCTCACCGCCAGCCTGGCGGTCAGCCCGCCCCGGCAGGACCCCGTCGCCCGCCCAGGCAGGGGGAACGGAGGTCTCGGGTACCGGGCGGTGGCGGAGGTGGAGGGTTTGGCCACCCCCTCCCAGCCGAGGGCGGGCGTGACCCAGCGAACCCTTCCGCGCTTGGCGCCTCGCCCAAGATCCGGCCCTTCGCTCACAGGGACGTGGCCCCGGAGGCTTCAGGGCCCGGGGCCCGCGGTCCCTTGGGCATCGCCCCTGCCCGCCCACGCGGCGCTAGGCGCCGCCCAGCCGCAGCCCGGGCCGGCCCTCCTGCCCGACAGCAGCTGGCCCGAAGCCACTGGGAGCCACCATCGTGTCGCCACGGCCCCTCAGCCCCGGCGAGGCCACCCTTGCCCGCACACCACCCGCCGGGCTCAGTAGCCCGCCCCTGGCGGCCGGCAGGCCCGGGGAAGCGGCCCCTGCCCTCGATCCCGCTCCCGCACCCGGCCGCGGCGGTGACACGGCTGGGGGCGGGGCTTTTGCCGGAGGGAGCTGTGGAGGGACACACCCACCGGCACACAGGTGGCGGCCCCGGGGCGGGGCGCCGGTGGGGGCGGCCAGGTGCAGGTCGAGGGGCTCGCTGGCCGAAGGGACGGCAACCGGGCCCGCGGCGGAGCCTGGGTCCGGGCCAGGCACCCCGGGGTCGTCTGGGGTGCGGCTGCCTTCCAGGGCCGCCTTCTGGCCGCCTGGCGGGCCGGGCCGGCGGGGAGCGCCCCCTCCGGCGCGCGCGCCGTGGTGGGAGGGGCCTGAGGAGGCGGGGCCTGCAGCGGGGCCCCGGCGCGGGCGGAGCCGGCGGCCACCGCCCGCGGGCGAGTTAAAGGAGAAGGCGGAGCGGGAGGCAAAAAGCCTACAGCACCCGGTATTCCCAGGCGGTCTCCCATCCAAGTACTAACCAGGCCCGACCCTGCTTAGCTTCCGAGATCAGACGAGATCGGGCGCGTCCAGGGTGGTATGGCCGTAGACGGGGGCGGGGACGGCGGGCTGCCTCTTGAGGCCCACTTTCGCTGGCGCTTGCGCCTCACCGCCAGCCTGGCGGTCAGCCCGCCCCGGCAGGACCCCGTCGCCCGCCCAGGCAGGGGGAACGGAGGTCTCGGGTACCGGGCGGTGGCGGAGGCGGAGGGTTTGGCCACCCCCTCCCAGCCGAGGGCGGGCGTGACCCAGCGAACCCTTCGGCGCTTGGCGCCCCGCCCAAGATCCGGCCCGTCGCTCACAGGGACGTGGCCCCGGAGGCTTCAGGGCCCGGGGCCCGCGGTCCCTTGGGCATCGCCCCTGCCCGCCCACGCGGCGCTAGGCGCCGCCCAGCCGCAGCCCGGGCCGGCCCTCCTGCCCGATAGCAGCTGGCCCGAAGCCACTGGGAGCCACCATCGTGTCGCCACGGCCCCTCAGCTCCGGCGAGGCCACCCTTGCCCGCACACCACCCGCCGAGCTCAGGAGCCCGCCCCTGGCGGCCGGCAGGCCCGGGGAAGCGGCCCCTGCCCTCGATCCCGCTCCCGCACCCGGCAGCGGCGGCGACACGGCGGGGGGCGGGGCTTTTGCCGGAGGGAGCTGTGGAGGGACACACCCACCGGCACACAGGTGGCGGCCCCGGGGCGGGGCGCCGGTGGGGGCGGCCAGGTGCAGGTCGAGGGGCTCGCTGGCCGAAGGGACGGCAACCGGGCCCGCGGCGGAGCCTGGGTCCGGGCCAGGCACCCCGGGGTCGTCTGGGGTGCGGCTGCCTTCCAGGGCCGCCTTCTGGCCGCCTGGCGGGCCGGGCCGGCGGGGAGCGCCCCCTCCGGCGCGCGCGCCGTGGTGGGAGGGGCCTGAGGAGGCGGGGCCTGCAGCGGGGCCCCGGCGCGGGCGGAGCCGGCGGCCACCGCCCGCGGGCGAGTTAAAGGAGAAGGCGGAGCGGGAGGCAAAAAGCCTACAGCACCCGGTATTCCCAGGCGGTCTCCCATCCAAGTACTAACCAGGCCCGACCCTGCTTAGCTTCCGAGATCAGACGAGATCGGGCGCGTCCAGGGTGGTATGGCCGTAGACGGGGGCGGGGACGGCGGGCTGCCTCTTGAGGCCCACTTTCGCTGGCGCTTGCGCCTCACCGCCAGCCTGGCGGTCAGCCCGCCCCGGCAGGACCCCGTCGCCCGCCCAGGCAGGGGGAACGGAGGTCTCGGGTACCGGGCGGTGGCGGAGGCGGAGGGTTTGGCCACCCCCTCCCAGCCGAGGGCGGGCGTGACCCAGCGAACCCTTCGGCGCTTGGCGCCCCGCCCAAGATCCGGCCCGTCGCTCACAGGGACGTGGCCCCGGAGGCTTCAGGGCCCGGGGCCCGCGGTCCCTTGGGCATCGCCCCTGCCCGCCCACGCGGCGCTAGGCGCCGCCCAGCCGCAGCCCGGGCCGGCCCTCCTGCCCGACAGCAGCTGGCCCGAAGCCACTGGGAGCCACCATCGTGTCGCCACGGCCCCTCAGCTCCGGCGAGGCCACCCTTTCCCGCACACCACCCGCCGAGCTCAGGAGCCCGCCCCTGGCGGCCGGCAGGCCCGGGGAAGCGGCCCCTGCCCTCGATCCCGCTCCCGCACCCGGCAGCGGCGGCGACACGGCGGGGGGCGGGGCTTTTGCCGGAGGGAGCTGTGGAGGGACACACCCACCGGCACACAGGTGGCGGCCCCGGGGCGGGGCGCCGGTGGGGGCGGCCAGGTGCAGGTCGAGGGGCTCGCTGGCCGAAGGGACGGCAACCGGGCCCGCGGCGGAGCCTGGGTCCGGGCCAGGCACCCCGGGGTCGTCTGGGGTGCGGCTGCCTTCCCGTGCCGCCTTCTGGCCGCCTGGCGGGCCGGGCCGGCGGGGAGCGCCCCCTCCGGCGCGCGCGCCGTGGTGGGAGGGGCCTGAGGAGGCGGGGCCTGCAGCGGGGCCCCGGCGCGGGCGGAGCCGGCGGCCACCGCCCGCGGGCGAGTTAAAGGAGAAGGCGGAGCGGGAGGCAAAAAGCCTACAGCACCCGGTATTCCCAGGCGGTCTCCCATCCAAGTACTAACCAGGCCCGACCCTGCTTAGCTTCCGAGATCAGACGAGATCGGGCGCGTTCAGGGTGGTATGGCCGTAGACGGGGGCGGGGACGGCGGGCTGCCTCTTGAGGCCCACTTTCGCTGGCGCTTGCGCCTCACCGCCAGCCTGGCGGTCAGCCCGCCCCGGCAGGACCCCGTCGCCCGCCCAGGCAGGGGGAACGGAGGTCTCGGGTACCGGGCGGTGGCGGAGGTGGAGGGTTTGGCCACCCCCTCCCAGCCGAGGGCGGGCGTGACCCAGCGAACCCTTCCGCGCTTGGCGCCTCGCCCAAGATCCGGCCCTTCGCTCACAGGGACGTGGCCCCGGAGGCTTCAGGGCCCGGGGCCCGCGGTCCCTTGGGCATCGCCCCTGCCCGCCCACGCGGCGCTAGGCGCCGCCCAGCCGCAGCCCGGGCCGGCCCTCCTGCCCGACAGCAGCTGGCCCGAAGCCACTGGGAGCCACCATCGTGTCGCCACGGCCCCTCAGCCCCGGCGAGGCCACCCTTGCCCGCACACCACCCGCCGGGCTCAGTAGCCCGCCCCTGGCGGCCGGCAGGCCCGGGGAAGCGGCCCCTGCCCTCGATCCCGCTCCCGCACCCGGCCGCGGCGGTGACACGGCTGGGGGCGGGGCTTTTGCCGGAGGGAGCTGTGGAGGGACACACCCACCGGCACACAGGTGGCGGCCCCGGGGCGGGGCGCCGGTGGGGGCGGCCAGGTGCAGGTCGAGGGGCTCGCTGGCCGAAGGGACGGCAACCGGGCCCGCGGCGGAGCCTGGGTCCGGGCCAGGCACCCCGGGGTCGTCTGGGGTGCGGCTGCCTTCCAGGGCCGCCTTCTGGCCGCCTGGCGGGCCGGGCCGGCGGGGAGCGCCCCCTCCGGCGCGCGCGCCGTGGTGGGAGGGGCCTGAGGAGGCGGGGCCTGCAGCGGGGCCCCGGCGCGGGCGGAGCCGGCGGCCACCGCCCGCGGGCGAGTTAAAGGAGAAGGCGGAGCGGGAGGCAAAAAGCCTACAGCACCCGGTATTCCCAGGCGGTCTCCCATCCAAGTACTAACCAGGCCCGACCCTGCTTAGCTTCCGAGATCAGACGAGATCGGGCGCGTCCAGGGTGGTATGGCCGTAGACGGGGGCGGGGACGGCGGGCTGCCTCTTGAGGCCCACTTTCGCTGGCGCTTGCGCCTCACCGCCAGCCTGGCGGTCAGCCCGCCCCGGCAGGACCCCGTCGCCCGCCCAGGCAGGGGGAACGGAGGTCTCGGGTACCGGGCGGTGGCGGAGGCGGAGGGTTTGGCCACCCCCTCCCAGCCGAGGGCGGGCGTGACCCAGCGAACCCTTCGGCGCTTGGCGCCCCGCCCAAGATCCGGCCCGTCGCTCACAGGGACGTGGCCCCGGAGGCTTCAGGGCCCGGGGCCCGCGGTCCCTTGGGCATCGCCCCTGCCCGCCCACGCGGCGCTAGGCGCCGCCCAGCCGCAGCCCGGGCCGGCCCTCCTGCCCGACAGCAGCTGGCCCGAAGCCACTGGGAGCCACCATCGTGTCGCCACGGCCCCTCAGCCCCGGCGAGGCCACCCTTGCCCGCACACCACCCGCCGAGCTCAGGAGCCCGCCCCTGGCGGCCGGCAGGCCCGGGGAAGCGGCCCCTGCCCTCGATCCCGCTCCCGCACCCGGCCGCGGCGGCGACACGGCGGGGGGCGGGGCTTTTGCCGGAGGGAGCTGTGGAGGGACACACCCACCGGCACACAGGTGGCGGCCCCGGGGCGGGGCGCCGGTGGGGGCGGCCAGGTGCAGGTCGAGGGGCTCGCTGGCCGAAGGGACGGCAACCGGGCCCGCGGCGGAGCCTGGGTCCGGGCCAGGCACCCCGGGGTCGTCTGGGGTGCGGCTTCCTTCCAGGGCCGCCTTCTGGCCGCCTGGCGGGCCGGGCCGGCGGGGAGCGCCCCCTCCGGCGCGGGCGCCGTGGTGGGAGGGGCCTGAGGAGGCGGGGCCTGCAGCGGGGCCCCGGCGCGGGCGGAGCCGGCGGCCACCGCCCGCGGGCGAGTTAAAGGAGAAGGCGGAGCGGGAGGCAAAAAGCCTACAGCACCCGGTATTCCCAGGCGGTCTCCCATCCAAGTACTAACCAGGCCCGACCCTGCTTAGCTTCCGAGATCAGACGAGATCGGGCGCGTTCAGGGTGGTATGGCCGTAGACGGGGGCGGGGACGCCGGGCTGCCTCTTGAGGCCCACTTTCGCTGGCGCTTGCGCCTCACCGCCAGCCTGGCGGTCAGCCCGCCCCGGCAGGACCCCGTCGCCCGCCCAGGCAGGGGGAACGGAGGTCTCGGGTACCGGGCGGTGGCGGAGGTGGAGGGTTTGGCCACCCCCTCCCAGCCGAGGGCGGGCGTGACCCAGCGAACCCTTCCGCGCTTGGCGCCTCGCCCAAGATCCGGCCCTTCGCTCACAGGGACGTGGCCCCGGAGGCTTCAGGGCCCGGGGCCCGCGGTCCCTTGGGCATCGCCCCTGCCCGCCCACGTGGCGCTAGGCGCCGCCCAGCCGCAGCCCGGGCCGGCCCTCCTGCCCGACAGCAGCTGGCCCGAAGCCACTGGGAGCCACCATCGTGTCGCCACGGCCCCTCAGCCCCGGCGAGGCCACCCTTGCCCGCACACCACCCGCCGGGCTCAGTAGCCCGCCCCTGGCGGCCGGCAGGCCCGGGGAAGCGGCCCCTGCCCTCGATCCCGCTCCCGCACCCGGCCGCGGCGGTGACTCGGCTGGGGGCGGGGCTTTTGCCGGAGGGAGCTGTGGAGGGACACACCCACCGGCACACAGGTGGCGGCCCCAGGGCGGGGCGCCGGTGGGGGCGGCCAGGTGCAGGTCGAGGGGCTCGCTGGCCGAAGGGACGGCAACCGGGCCCGCGGCGGAGCCTGGGTCCGGGCCAGGCACCCCGGGGTCGTCTGGGGTGCGGCTGCCTTCCAGGGCCGCCTTCTGGCCGCCTGGCGGGCCGGGCCGGCGGGGAGCGCCCCCTCCGGCGCGCGCGCCGTGGTGGGAGGGGCCTGAGGAGGCGGGGCCTGCAGCGGGGCCCCGGCGCGGGCGGAGCCGGCGGCCACCGCCCGCGGGCGAGTTAAAGGAGAAGGCGGAGCGGGAGGCAAAAAGCCTACAGCACCCGGTATTCCCAGGCGGTCTCCCATCCAAGTACTAACCAGGCCCGACCCTGCTTAGCTTCCGAGATCAGACGAGATCGGGCGCGTCCAGGGTGGTATGGCCGTAGACGGGGGCGGGGACGGCGGGCTGCCTCTTGAGGCCCACTTTCGCTGGCGCTTGCGCCTCACCGCCAGCCTGGCGGTCAGCCCGCCCCGGCAGGACCCCGTCGCCCGCCCAGGCAGGGGGAACGGAGGTCTCGGGTACCGGGCGGTGGCGGAGGCGGAGGGTTTGGCCACCCCCTCCCAGCCGAGGGCGGGCGTGACCCAGCGAACCCTTCGGCGCTTGGCGCCCCGCCCAAGATCCGGCCCGTCGCTCACAGGGACGTGGCCCCGGAGGCTTCAGGGCCCGGGGCCCGCGGTCCCTTGGGCATCGCCCCTGCCCGCCCACGCGGCGCTAGGCGCCGCCCAGCCGCAGCCCGGGCCGGCCCTCCTGCCCGACAGCAGCTGGCCCGAAGCCACTGGGAGCCACCATCGTGTCGCCACGGCCCCTCAGCTCCGGCGAGGCCACCCTTGCCCGCACACCACCCGCCGAGCTCAGGAGCCCGCCCCTGGCGGCCGGCAGGCCCGGGGAAGCGGCCCCTGCCCTCGATCCCGCTCCCGCACCCGGCAGCGGCGGCGACACGGCGGGGGGCGGGGCTTTTGCCGGAGGGAGCTGTGGAGGGACACACCCACCGGCACACAGGTGGCGGCCCCGGGGCGGGGCGCCGGTGGGGGCGGCCAGGTGCAGGTCGAGGGGCTCGCTGGCCGAAGGGACGGCAACCGGGCCCGCGGCGGAGCCTGGGTCCGGGCCAGGCACCCCGGGGTCGTCTGGGGTGCGGCTGCCTTCCCGTGCCGCCTTCTGGCCGCCTGGCGGGCCGGGCCGGCGGGGAGCGCCCCCTCCGGCGCGCGCGCCGTGGTGGGAGGGGCCTGAGGAGGCGGGGCCTGCAGCGGGGCCCCGGCGCGGGCGGAGCCGGCGGCCACCGCCCGCGGGCGAGTTAAAGGAGAAGGCGGAGCGGGAGGCAAAAAGCCTACAGCACCCGGTATTCCCAGGCGGTCTCCCATCCAAGTACTAACCAGGCCCGACCCTGCTTAGCTTCCGAGATCAGACGAGATCGGGCGCGTTCAGGGTGGTATGGCCGTAGACGGGGGCGGGGACGGCGGGCTGCCTCTTGAGGCCCACTTTCGCTGGCGCTTGCGCCTCACCGCCAGCCTGGCGGTCAGCCCGCCCCGGCAGGACCCCGTCGCCCGCCCAGGCAGGGGGAACGGAGGTCTCGGGTACCGGGCGGTGGCGGAGGTGGAGGGTTTGGCCACCCCCTCCCAGCCGAGGGCGGGCGTGACCCAGCGAACCCTTCCGCGCTTGGCGCCTCGCCCAAGATCCGGCCCTTCGCTCACAGGGACGTGGCCCCGGAGGCTTCAGGGCCCGGGGCCCGCGGTCCCTTGGGCATCGCCCCTGCCCGCCCACGCGGCGCTAGGCGCCGCCCAGCCGCAGCCCGGGCCGGCCCTCCTGCCCGACAGCAGCTGGCCCGAAGCCACTGGGAGCCACCATCGTGTCGCCACGGCCCCTCAGCCCCGGCGAGGCCACCCTTGCCCGCACACCACCCGCCGGGCTCAGTAGCCCGCCCCTGGCGGCCGGCAGGCCCGGGGAAGCGGCCCCTGCCCTCGATCCCGCTCCCGCACCCGGCCGCGGCGGTGACACGGCTGGGGGCGGGGCTTTTGCCGGAGGGAGCTGTGGAGGGACACACCCACCGGCACACAGGTGGCGGCCCCGGGGCGGGGCGCCGGTGGGGGCGGCCAGGTGCAGGTCGAGGGGCTCGCTGGCCGAAGGGACGGCAACCGGGCCCGCGGCGGAGCCTGGGTCCGGGCCAGGCACCCCGGGGTCGTCTGGGGTGCGGCTGCCTTCCAGGGCCGCCTTCTGGCCGCCTGGCGGGCCGGGCCGGCGGGGAGCGCCCCCTCCGGCGCGCGCGCCGTGGTGGGAGGGGCCTGAGGAGGCGGGGCCTGCAGCGGGGCCCCGGCGCGGGCGGAGCCGGCGGCCACCGCCCGCGGGCGAGTTAAAGGAGAAGGCGGAGCGGGAGGCAAAAAGCCTACAGCACCCGGTATTCCCAGGCGTTCTCCCATCCAAGTACTAACCAGGCCCGACCCTGCTTAGCTTCCGAGATCAGACGAGATCGGGCGCGTCCAGGGTGGTATGGCCGTAGACGGGGGCGGGGACGGCGGGCTGCCTCTTGAGGCCCACTTTCGCTGGCGCTTGCGCCTCACCGCCAGCCTGGCGGTCAGCCCGCCCCGGCAGGACCCCGTCGCCCGCCCAGGCAGGGGGAACGGAGGTCTCGGGTACCGGGCGGTGGCGGAGGCGGAGGGTTTGGCCACCCCCTCCCAGCCGAGGGCGGGCGTGACCCAGCGAACCCTTCGGCGCTTGGCGCCCCGCCCAAGATCCGGCCCGTCGCTCACAGGGACGTGGCCCCGGAGGCTTCAGGGCCCGGGGCCCGCGGTCCCTTGGGCATCGCCCCTGCCCGCCCACGCGGCGCTAGGCGCCGCCCAGCCGCAGCCCGGGCCGGCCCTCCTGCCCGACAGCAGCTGGCCCGAAGCCACTGGGAGCCACCATCGTGTCGCCACGGCCCCTCAGCTCCGGCGAGGCCACCCTTGCCCGCACACCACCCGCCGAGCTCAGGAGCCCGCCCCTGGCGGCCGGCAGGCCCGGGGAAGCGGCCCCTGCCCTCGATCCCGCTCCCGCACCCGGCAGCGGCGGCGACACGGCGGGGGGCGGGGCTTTTGCCGGAGGGAGCTGTGGAGGGACACACCCACCGGCACACAGGTGGCGGCCCCGGGGCGGGGCGCCGGTGGGGGCGGCCAGGTGCAGGTCGAGGGGCTCGCTGGCCGAAGGGACGGCAACCGGGCCCGCGGCGGAGCCTGGGTCCGGGCCAGGCACCCCGGGGTCGTCTGGGGTGCGGCTGCCTTCCAGGGCCGCCTTCTGGCCGCCTGGCGGGCCGGGCCGGCGGGGAGCGCCCCCTCCGGCGCGCGCGCCGTGGTGGGAGGGGCCTGAGGAGGCGGGGCCTGCAGCGGGGCCCCGGCGCGGGCGGAGCCGGCGGCCACCGCCCGCGGGCGAGTTAAAGGAGAAGGCGGAGCGGGAGGCAAAAAGCCTACAGCACCCGGTATTCCCAGGCGGTCTCCCATCCAAGTACTAACCAGGCCCGACCCTGCTTAGCTTCCGAGATCAGACGAGATCGGGCGCGTCCAGGGTGGTATGGCCGTAGACGGGGGCGGGGACGGCGGGCTGCCTCTTGAGGCCCACTTTCGCTGGCGCTTGCGCCTCACCGCCAGCCTGGCGGTCAGCCCGCCCCGGCAGGACCCCGTCGCCCGCCCAGGCAGGGGGAACGGAGGTCTCGGGTACCGGGCGGTGGCGGAGGCGGAGGGTTTGGCCACCCCCTCCCAGCCGAGGGCGGGCGTGACCCAGCGAACCCTTCGGCGCTTGGCGCCCCGCCCAAGATCCGGCCCGTCGCTCACAGGGACGTGGCCCCGGAGGCTTCAGGGCCCGGGGCCCGCGGTCCCTTGGGCATCGCCCCTGCCCGCCCACGCGGCGCTAGGCGCCGCCCAGCCGCAGCCCGGGCCGGCCCTCCTGCCCGACAGCAGCTGGCCCGAAGCCACTGGGAGCCACCATCGTGTCGCCACGGCCCCTCAGCTCCGGCGAGGCCACCCTTTCCCGCACACCACCCGCCGAGCTCAGGAGCCCGCCCCTGGCGGCCGGCAGGCCCGGGGAAGCGGCCCCTGCCCTCGATCCCGCTCCCGCACCCGGCAGCGGCGGCGACACGGCGGGGGGCGGGGCTTTTGCCGGAGGGAGCTGTGGAGGGACACACCCACCGGCACACAGGTGGCGGCCCCGGGGCGGGGCGCCGGTGGGGGCGGCCAGGTGCAGGTCGAGGGGCTCGCTGGCCGAAGGGACGGCAACCGGGCCCGCGGCGGAGCCTGGGTCCGGGCCAGGCACCCCGGGGTCGTCTGGGGTGCGGCTGCCTTCCCGTGCCGCCTTCTGGCCGCCTGGCGGGCCGGGCCGGCGGGGAGCGCCCCCTCCGGCGCGCGCGCCGTGGTGGGAGGGGCCTGAGGAGGCGGGGCCTGCAGCGGGGCCCCGGCGCGGGCGGAGCCGGCGGCCACCGCCCGCGGGCGAGTTAAAGGAGAAGGCGGAGCGGGAGGCAAAAAGCCTACAGCACCCGGTATTCCCAGGCGGTCTCCCATCCAAGTACTAACCAGGCCCGACCCTGCTTAGCTTCCGAGATCAGACGAGATCGGGCGCGTTCAGGGTGGTATGGCCGTAGACGGGGGCGGGGACGGCGGGCTGCCTCTTGAGGCCCACTTTCGCTGGCGCTTGCGCCTCACCGCCAGCCTGGCGGTCAGCCCGCCCCGGCAGGACCCCGTCGCCCGCCCAGGCAGGGGGAACGGAGGTCTCGGGTACCGGGCGGTGGCGGAGGTGGAGGGTTTGGCCACCCCCTCCCAGCCGAGGGCGGGCGTGACCCAGCGAACCCTTCCGCGCTTGGCGCCTCGCCCAAGATCCGGCCCTTCGCTCACAGGGACGTGGCCCCGGAGGCTTCAGGGCCCGGGGCCCGCGGTCCCTTGGGCATCGCCCCTGCCCGCCCACGCGGCGCTAGGCGCCGCCCAGCCGCAGCCCGGGCCGGCCCTCCTGCCCGACAGCAGCTGGCCCGAAGCCACTGGGAGCCACCATCGTGTCGCCACGGCCCCTCAGCCCCGGCGAGGCCACCCTTGCCCGCACACCACCCGCCGGGCTCAGTAGCCCGCCCCTGGCGGCCGGCAGGCCCGGGGAAGCGGCCCCTGCCCTCGATCCCGCTCCCGCACCCGGCCGCGGCGGTGACACGGCTGGGGGCGGGGCTTTTGCCGGAGGGAGCTGTGGAGGGACACACCCACCGGCACACAGGTGGCGGCCCCGGGGCGGGGCGCCGGTGGGGGCGGCCAGGTGCAGGTCGAGGGGCTCGCTGGCCGAAGGGACGGCAACCGGGCCCGCGGCGGAGCCTGGGTCCGGGCCAGGCACCCCGGGGTCGTCTGGGGTGCGGCTGCCTTCCAGGGCCGCCTTCTGGCCGCCTGGCGGGCCGGGCCGGCGGGGAGCGCCCCCTCCGGCGCGCGCGCCGTGGTGGGAGGGGCCTGAGGAGGCGGGGCCTGCAGCGGGGCCCCGGCGCGGGCGGAGCCGGCGGCCACCGCCCGCGGGCGAGTTAAAGGAGAAGGCGGAGCGGGAGGCAAAAAGCCTACAGCACCCGGTATTCCCAGGCGGTCTCCCATCCAAGTACTAACCAGGCCCGACCCTGCTTAGCTTCCGAGATCAGACGAGATCGGGCGCGTCCAGGGTGGTATGGCCGTAGACGGGGGCGGGGACGGCGGGCTGCCTCTTGAGGCCCACTTTCGCTGGCGCTTGCGCCTCACCGCCAGCCTGGCGGTCAGCCCGCCCCGGCAGGACCCCGTCGCCCGCCCAGGCAGGGGGAACGGAGGTCTCGGGTACCGGGCGGTGGCGGAGGCGGAGGGTTTGGCCACCCCCTCCCAGCCGAGGGCGGGCGTGACCCAGCGAACCCTTCGGCGCTTGGCGCCCCGCCCAAGATCCGGCCCGTCGCTCACAGGGACGTGGCCCCGGAGGCTTCAGGGCCCGGGGCCCGCGGTCCCTTGGGCATCGCCCCTGCCCGCCCACGCGGCGCTAGGCGCCGCCCAGCCGCAGCCCGGGCCGGCCCTCCTGCCCGACAGCAGCTGGCCCGAAGCCACTGGGAGCCACCATCGTGTCGCCACGGCCCCTCAGCCCCGGCGAGGCCACCCTTGCCCGCACACCACCCGCCGAGCTCAGGAGCCCGCCCCTGGCGGCCGGCAGGCCCGGGGAAGCGGCCCCTGCCCTCGATCCCGCTCCCGCACCCGGCCGCGGCGGCGACACGGCGGGGGGCGGGGCTTTTGCCGGAGGGAGCTGTGGAGGGACACACCCACCGGCACACAGGTGGCGGCCCCGGGGCGGGGCGCCGGTGGGGGCGGCCAGGTGCAGGTCGAGGGGCTCGCTGGCCGAAGGGACGGCAACCGGGCCCGCGGCGGAGCCTGGGTCCGGGCCAGGCACCCCGGGGTCGTCTGGGGTGCGGCTTCCTTCCAGGGCCGCCTTCTGGCCGCCTGGCGGGCCGGGCCGGCGGGGAGCGCCCCCTCCGGCGCGGGCGCCGTGGTGGGAGGGGCCTGAGGAGGCGGGGCCTGCAGCGGGGCCCCGGCGCGGGCGGAGCCGGCGGCCACCGCCCGCGGGCGAGTTAAAGGAGAAGGCGGAGCGGGAGGCAAAAAGCCTACAGCACCCGGTATTCCCAGGCGGTCTCCCATCCAAGTACTAACCAGGCCCGACCCTGCTTAGCTTCCGAGATCAGACGAGATCGGGCGCGTTCAGGGTGGTATGGCCGTAGACGGGGGCGGGGACGCCGGGCTGCCTCTTGAGGCCCACTTTCGCTGGCGCTTGCGCCTCACCGCCAGCCTGGCGGTCAGCCCGCCCCGGCAGGACCCCGTCGCCCGCCCAGGCAGGGGGAACGGAGGTCTCGGGTACCGGGCGGTGGCGGAGGTGGAGGGTTTGGCCACCCCCTCCCAGCCGAGGGCGGGCGTGACCCAGCGAACCCTTCCGCGCTTGGCGCCTCGCCCAAGATCCGGCCCTTCGCTCACAGGGACGTGGCCCCGGAGGCTTCAGGGCCCGGGGCCCGCGGTCCCTTGGGCATCGCCCCTGCCCGCCCACGCGGCGCTAGGCGCCGCCCAGCCGCAGCCCGGGCCGGCCCTCCTGCCCGACAGCAGCTGGCCCGAAGCCACTGGGAGCCACCATCGTGTCGCCACGGCCCCTCAGCCCCGGCGAGGCCACCCTTGCCCGCACACCACCCGCCGGGCTCAGTAGCCCGCCCCTGGCGGCCGGCAGGCCCGGGGAAGCGGCCCCTGCCCTCGATCCCGCTCCCGCACCCGGCCGCGGCGGTGACACGGCTGGGGGCGGGGCTTTTGCCGGAGGGAGCTGTGGAGGGACACACCCACCGGCACACAGGTGGCGGCCCCGGGGCGGGGCGCCGGTGGGGGCGGCCAGGTGCAGGTCGAGGGGCTCGCTGGCCGAAGGGACGGCAACCGGGCCCGCGGCGGAGCCTGGGTCCGGGCCAGGCACCCCGGGGTCGTCTGGGGTGCGGCTGCCTTCCAGGGCCGCCTTCTGGCCGCCTGGCGGGCCGGGCCGGCGGGGAGCGCCCCCTCCGGCGCGCGCGCCGTGGTGGGAGGGGCCTGAGGAGGCGGGGCCTGCAGCGGGGCCCCGGCGCGGGCGGAGCCGGCGGCCACCGCCCGCGGGCGAGTTAAAGGAGAAGGCGGAGCGGGAGGCAAAAAGCCTACAGCACCCGGTATTCCCAGGCGGTCTCCCATCCAAGTACTAACCAGGCCCGACCCTGCTTAGCTTCCGAGATCAGACGAGATCGGGCGCGTCCAGGGTGGTATGGCCGTAGACGGGGGCGGGGACGGCGGGCTGCCTCTTGAGGCCCACTTTCGCTGGCGCTTGCGCCTCACCGCCAGCCTGGCGGTCAGCCCGCCCCGGCAGGACCCCGTCGCCCGCCCAGGCAGGGGGAACGGAGGTCTCGGGTACCGGGCGGTGGCGGAGGCGGAGGGTTTGGCCACCCCCTCCCAGCCGAGGGCGGGCGTGACCCAGCGAACCCTTCGGCGCTTGGCGCCCCGCCCAAGATCCGGCCCGTCGCTCACAGGGACGTGGCCCCGGAGGCTTCAGGGCCCGGGGCCCGCGGTCCCTTGGGCATCGCCCCTGCCCGCCCACGCGGCGCTAGGCGCCGCCCAGCCGCAGCCCGGGCCGGCCCTCCTGCCCGACAGCAGCTGGCCCGAAGCCACTGGGAGCCACCATCGTGTCGCCACGGCCCCTCAGCTCCGGCGAGGCCACCCTTGCCCGCACACCACCCGCCGAGCTCAGGAGCCCGCCCCTGGCGGCCGGCAGGCCCGGGGAAGCGGCCCCTGCCCTCGATCCCGCTCCCGCACCCGGCAGCGGCGGCGACACGGCGGGGGGCGGGGCTTTTGCCGGAGGGAGCTGTGGAGGGACACACCCACCGGCACACAGGTGGCGGCCCCGGGGCGGGGCGCCGGTGGGGGCGGCCAGGTGCAGGTCGAGGGGCTCGCTGGCCGAAGGGACGGCAACCGGGCCCGCGGCGGAGCCTGGGTCCGGGCCAGGCACCCCGGGGTCGTCTGGGGTGCGGCTGCCTTCCAGGGCCGCCTTCTGGCCGCCTGGCGGGCCGGGCCGGCGGGGAGCGCCCCCTCCGGCGCGCGCGCCGTGGTGGGAGGGGCCTGAGGAGGCGGGGCCTGCAGCGGGGCCCCGGCGCGGGCGGAGCCGGCGGCCACCGCCCGCGGGCGAGTTAAAGGAGAAGGCGGAGCGGGAGGCAAAAAGCCTACAGCACCCGGTATTCCCAGGCGGTCTCCCATCCAAGTACTAACCAGGCCCGACCCTGCTTAGCTTCCGAGATCAGACGAGATCGGGCGCGTCCAGGGTGGTATGGCCGTAGACGGGGGCGGGGACGGCGGGCTGCCTCTTGAGGCCCACTTTCGCTGGCGCTTGCGCCTCACCGCCAGCCTGGCGGTCAGCCCGCCCCGGCAGGACCCCGTCGCCCGCCCAGGCAGGGGGAACGGAGGTCTCGGGTACCGGGCGGTGGCGGAGGCGGAGGGTTTGGCCACCCCCTCCCAGCCGAGGGCGGGCGTGACCCAGCGAACCCTTCGGCGCTTGGCGCCCCGCCCAAGATCCGGCCCGTCGCTCACAGGGACGTGGCCCCGGAGGCTTCAGGGCCCGGGGCCCGCGGTCCCTTGGGCATCGCCCCTGCCCGCCCACGCGGCGCTAGGCGCCGCCCAGCCGCAGCCCGGGCCGGCCCTCCTGCCCGACAGCAGCTGGCCCGAAGCCACTGGGAGCCACCATCGTGTCGCCACGGCCCCTCAGCCCCGGCGAGGCCACCCTTGCCCGCACACCACCCGCCGAGCTCAGGAGCCCGCCCCTGGCGGCCGGCAGGCCCGGGGAAGCGGCCCCTGCCCTCGATCCCGCTCCCGCACCCGGCCGCGGCGGCGACACGGCGGGGGGCGGGGCTTTTGCCGGAGGGAGCTGTGGAGGGACACACCCACCGGCACACAGGTGGCGGCCCCGGGGCGGGGCGCCGGTGGGGGCGGCCAGGTGCAGGTCGAGGGGCTCGCTGGCCGAAGGGACGGCAACCGGGCCCGCGGCGGAGCCTGGGTCCGGGCCAGGCACCCCGGGGTCGTCTGGGGTGCGGCTTCCTTCCAGGGCCGCCTTCTGGCCGCCTGGCGGGCCGGGCCGGCGGGGAGCGCCCCCTCCGGCGCGGGCGCCGTGGTGGGAGGGGCCTGAGGAGGCGGGGCCTGCAGCGGGGCCCCGGCGCGGGCGGAGCCGGCGGCCACCGCCCGCGGGCGAGTTAAAGGAGAAGGCGGAGCGGGAGGCAAAAAGCCTACAGCACCCGGTATTCCCAGGCGGTCTCCCATCCAAGTACTAACCAGGCCCGACCCTGCTTAGCTTCCGAGATCAGACGAGATCGGGCGCGTTCAGGGTGGTATGGCCGTAGACGGGGGCGGGGACGCCGGGCTGCCTCTTGAGGCCCACTTTCGCTGGCGCTTGCGCCTCACCGCCAGCCTGGCGGTCAGCCCGCCCCGGCAGGACCCCGTCGCCCGCCCAGGCAGGGGGAACGGAGGTCTCGGGTACCGGGCGGTGGCGGAGGTGGAGGGTTTGGCCACCCCCTCCCAGCCGAGGGCGGGCGTGACCCAGCGAACCCTTCCGCGCTTGGCGCCTCGCCCAAGATCCGGCCCTTCGCTCACAGGGACGTGGCCCCGGAGGCTTCAGGGCCCGGGGCCCGCGGTCCCTTGGGCATCGCCCCTGCCCGCCCACGCGGCGCTAGGCGCCGCCCAGCCGCAGCCCGGGCCGGCCCTCCTGCCCGACAGCAGCTGGCCCGAAGCCACTGGGAGCCACCATCGTGTCGCCACGGCCCCTCAGCCCCGGCGAGGCCACCCTTGCCCGCACACCACCCGCCGGGCTCAGTAGCCCGCCCCTGGCGGCCGGCAGGCCCGGGGAAGCGGCCCCTGCCCTCGATCCCGCTCCCGCACCCGGCCGCGGCGGTGACACGGCTGGGGGCGGGGCTTTTGCCGGAGGGAGCTGTGGAGGGACACACCCACCGGCACACAGGTGGCGGCCCCGGGGCGGGGCGCCGGTGGGGGCGGCCAGGTGCAGGTCGAGGGGCTCGCTGGCCGAAGGGACGGCAACCGGGCCCGCGGCGGAGCCTGGGTCCGGGCCAGGCACCCCGGGGTCGTCTGGGGTGCGGCTGCCTTCCAGGGCCGCCTTCTGGCCGCCTGGCGGGCCGGGCCGGCGGGGAGCGCCCCCTCCGGCGCGCGCGCCGTGGTGGGAGGGGCCTGAGGAGGCGGGGCCTGCAGCGGGGCCCCGGCGCGGGCGGAGCCGGCGGCCACCGCCCGCGGGCGAGTTAAAGGAGAAGGCGGAGCGGGAGGCAAAAAGCCTACAGCACCCGGTATTCCCAGGCGGTCTCCCATCCAAGTACTAACCAGGCCCGACCCTGCTTAGCTTCCGAGATCAGACGAGATCGGGCGCGTCCAGGGTGGTATGGCCGTAGACGGGGGCGGGGACGGCGGGCTGCCTCTTGAGGCCCACTTTCGCTGGCGCTTGCGCCTCACCGCCAGCCTGGCGGTCAGCCCGCCCCGGCAGGACCCCGTCGCCCGCCCAGGCAGGGGGAACGGAGGTCTCGGGTACCGGGCGGTGGCGGAGGCGGAGGGTTTGGCCACCCCCTCCCAGCCGAGGGCGGGCGTGACCCAGCGAACCCTTCGGCGCTTGGCGCCCCGCCCAAGATCCGGCCCGTCGCTCACAGGGACGTGGCCCCGGAGGCTTCAGGGCCCGGGGCCCGCGGTCCCTTGGGCATCGCCCCTGCCCGCCCACGCGGCGCTAGGCGCCGCCCAGCCGCAGCCCGGGCCGGCCCTCCTGCCCGACAGCAGCTGGCCCGAAGCCACTGGGAGCCACCATCGTGTCGCCACGGCCCCTCAGCTCCGGCGAGGCCACCCTTGCCCGCACACCACCCGCCGAGCTCAGGAGCCCGCCCCTGGCGGCCGGCAGGCCCGGGGAAGCGGCCCCTGCCCTCGATCCCGCTCCCGCACCCGGCAGCGGCGGCGACACGGCGGGGGGCGGGGCTTTTGCCGGAGGGAGCTGTGGAGGGACACACCCACCGGCACACAGGTGGCGGCCCCGGGGCGGGGCGCCGGTGGGGGCGGCCAGGTGCAGGTCGAGGGGCTCGCTGGCCGAAGGGACGGCAACCGGGCCCGCGGCGGAGCCTGGGTCCGGGCCAGGCACCCCGGGGTCGTCTGGGGTGCGGCTGCCTTCCAGGGCCGCCTTCTGGCCGCCTGGCGGGCCGGGCCGGCGGGGAGCGCCCCCTCCGGCGCGCGCGCCGTGGTGGGAGGGGCCTGAGGAGGCGGGGCCTGCAGCGGGGCCCCGGCGCGGGCGGAGCCGGCGGCCACCGCCCGCGGGCGAGTTAAAGGAGAAGGCGGAGCGGGAGGCAAAAAGCCTACAGCACCCGGTATTCCCAGGCGGTCTCCCATCCAAGTACTAACCAGGCCCGACCCTGCTTAGCTTCCGAGATCAGACGAGATCGGGCGCGTCCAGGGTGGTATGGCCGTAGACGGGGGCGGGGACGGCGGGCTGCCTCTTGAGGCCCACTTTCGCTGGCGCTTGCGCCTCACCGCCAGCCTGGCGGTCAGCCCGCCCCGGCAGGACCCCGTCGCCCGCCCAGGCAGGGGGAACGGAGGTCTCGGGTACCGGGCGGTGGCGGAGGCGGAGGGTTTGGCCACCCCCTCCCAGCCGAGGGCGGGCGTGACCCAGCGAACCCTTCGGCGCTTGGCGCCCCGCCCAAGATCCGGCCCGTCGCTCACAGGGACGTGGCCCCGGAGGCTTCAGGGCCCGGGGCCCGCGGTCCCTTGGGCATCGCCCCTGCCCGCCCACGCGGCGCTAGGCGCCGCCCAGCCGCAGCCCGGGCCGGCCCTCCTGCCCGACAGCAGCTGGCCCGAAGCCACTGGGAGCCACCATCGTGTCGCCACGGCCCCTCAGCTCCGGCGAGGCCACCCTTTCCCGCACACCACCCGCCGAGCTCAGGAGCCCGCCCCTGGCGGCCGGCAGGCCCGGGGAAGCGGCCCCTGCCCTCGATCCCGCTCCCGCACCCGGCAGCGGCGGCGACACGGCGGGGGGCGGGGCTTTTGCCGGAGGGAGCTGTGGAGGGACACACCCACCGGCACACAGGTGGCGGCCCCGGGGCGGGGCGCCGGTGGGGGCGGCCAGGTGCAGGTCGAGGGGCTCGCTGGCCGAAGGGACGGCAACCGGGCCCGCGGCGGAGCCTGGGTCCGGGCCAGGCACCCCGGGGTCGTCTGGGGTGCGGCTGCCTTCCCGTGCCGCCTTCTGGCCGCCTGGCGGGCCGGGCCGGCGGGGAGCGCCCCCTCCGGCGCGCGCGCCGTGGTGGGAGGGGCCTGAGGAGGCGGGGCCTGCAGCGGGGCCCCGGCGCGGGCGGAGCCGGCGGCCACCGCCCGCGGGCGAGTTAAAGGAGAAGGCGGAGCGGGAGGCAAAAAGCCTACAGCACCCGGTATTCCCAGGCGGTCTCCCATCCAAGTACTAACCAGGCCCGACCCTGCTTAGCTTCCGAGATCAGACGAGATCGGGCGCGTTCAGGGTGGTATGGCCGTAGACGGGGGCGGGGACGGCGGGCTGCCTCTTGAGGCCCACTTTCGCTGGCGCTTGCGCCTCACCGCCAGCCTGGCGGTCAGCCCGCCCCGGCAGGACCCCGTCGCCCGCCCAGGCAGGGGGAACGGAGGTCTCGGGTACCGGGCGGTGGCGGAGGTGGAGGGTTTGGCCACCCCCTCCCAGCCGAGGGCGGGCGTGACCCAGCGAACCCTTCCGCGCTTGGCGCCTCGCCCAAGATCCGGCCCTTCGCTCACAGGGACGTGGCCCCGGAGGCTTCAGGGCCCGGGGCCCGCGGTCCCTTGGGCATCGCCCCTGCCCGCCCACGCGGCGCTAGGCGCCGCCCAGCCGCAGCCCGGGCCGGCCCTCCTGCCCGACAGCAGCTGGCCCGAAGCCACTGGGAGCCACCATCGTGTCGCCACGGCCCCTCAGCCCCGGCGAGGCCACCCTTGCCCGCACACCACCCGCCGGGCTCAGTAGCCCGCCCCTGGCGGCCGGCAGGCCCGGGGAAGCGGCCCCTGCCCTCGATCCCGCTCCCGCACCCGGCCGCGGCGGTGACACGGCTGGGGGCGGGGCTTTTGCCGGAGGGAGCTGTGTAGGGACACACCCACCGGCACACAGGTGGCGGCCCCGGGGCGGGGCGCCGGTGGGGGCGGCCAGGTGCAGGTCGAGGGGCTCGCTGGCCGAAGGGACGGCAACCGGGCCCGCGGCGGAGCCTGGGTCCGGGCCAGGCACCCCGGGGTCGTCTGGGGTGCGGCTGCCTTCCAGGGCCGCCTTCTGGCCGCCTGGCGGGCCGGGCCGGCGGGGAGCGCCCCCTCCGGCGCGCGCGCCGTGGTGGGAGGGGCCTGAGGAGGCGGGGCCTGCAGCGGGGCCCCGGCGCGGGCGGAGCCGGCGGCCACCGCCCGCGGGCGAGTTAAAGGAGAAGGCGGAGCGGGAGGCAAAAAGCCTACAGCACCCGGTATTCCCAGGCGGTCTCCCATCCAAGTACTAACCAGGCCCGACCCTGCTTAGCTTCCGAGATCAGACGAGATCGGGCGCGTCCAGGGTGGTATGGCCGTAGACGGGGGCGGGGACGGCGGGCTGCCTCTTGAGGCCCACTTTCGCTGGCGCTTGCGCCTCACCGCCAGCCTGGCGGTCAGCCCGCCCCGGCAGGACCCCGTCGCCCGCCCAGGCAGGGGGAACGGAGGTCTCGGGTACCGGGCGGTGGCGGAGGCGGAGGGTTTGGCCACCCCCTCCCAGCCGAGGGCGGGCGTGACCCAGCGAACCCTTCGGCGCTTGGCGCCCCGCCCAAGATCCGGCCCGTCGCTCACAGGGACGTGGCCCCGGAGGCTTCAGGGCCCGGGGCCCGCGGTCCCTTGGGCATCGCCCCTGCCCGCCCACGCGGCGCTAGGCGCCGCCCAGCCGCAGCCCGGGCCGGCCCTCCTGCCCGACAGCAGCTGGCCCGAAGCCACTGGGAGCCACCATCGTGTCGCCACGGCCCCTCAGCCCCGGCGAGGCCACCCTTGCCCGCACACCACCCGCCGAGCTCAGGAGCCCGCCCCTGGCGGCCGGCAGGCCCGGGGAAGCGGCCCCTGCCCTCGATCCCGCTCCCGCACCCGGCCGCGGCGGCGACACGGCGGGGGGCGGGGCTTTTGCCGGAGGGAGCTGTGGAGGGACACACCCACCGGCACACAGGTGGCGGCCCCGGGGCGGGGCGCCGGTGGGGGCGGCCAGGTGCAGGTCGAGGGGCTCGCTGGCCGAAGGGACGGCAACCGGGCCCGCGGCGGAGCCTGGGTCCGGGCCAGGCACCCCGGGGTCGTCTGCGGTGCGGCTTCCTTCCAGGGCCGCCTTCTGGCCGCCTGGCGGGCCGGGCCGGCGGGGAGCGCCCCCTCCGGCGCGGGCGCCGTGGTGGGAGGGGCCTGAGGAGGCGGGGCCTGCAGCGGGGCCCCGGCGCGGGCGGAGCCGGCGGCCACCGCCCGCGGGCGAGTTAAAGGAGAAGGCGGAGCGGGAGGCAAAAAGCCTACAGCACCCGGTATTCCCAGGCGGTCTCCCATCCAAGTACTAACCAGGCCCGACCCTGCTTAGCTTCCGAGATCAGACGAGATCGGGCGCGTTCAGGGTGGTATGGCCGTAGACGGGGGCGGGGACGCCGGGCTGCCTCTTGAGGCCCACTTTCGCTGGCGCTTGCGCCTCACCGCCAGCCTGGCGGTCAGCCCGCCCCGGCAGGACCCCGTCGCCCGCCCAGGCAGGGGGAACGGAGGTCTCGGGTACCGGGCGGTGGCGGAGGTGGAGGGTTTGGCCACCCCCTCCCAGCCGAGGGCGGGCGTGACCCAGCGAACCCTTCCGCGCTTGGCGCCTCGCCCAAGATCCGGCCCTTCGCTCACAGGGACGTGGCCCCGGAGGCTTCAGGGCCCGGGGCCCGCGGTCCCTTGGGCATCGCCCCTGCCCGCCCACGTGGCGCTAGGCGCCGCCCAGCCGCAGCCCGGGCCGGCCCTCCTGCCCGACAGCAGCTGGCCCGAAGCCACTGGGAGCCACCATCGTGTCGCCACGGCCCCTCAGCCCCGGCGAGGCCACCCTTGCCCGCACACCACCCGCCGAGCTCAGGAGCCCGCCCCTGGCGGCCGGCAGGCCCGGGGAAGCGGCCCCTGCCCTCGATCCCGCTCCCGCACCCGGCAGCGGCGGCGACACGGCGGGGGGCGGGGCTTTTGCCGGAGGGAGCTGTGGAGGGACACACCCACCGGCACACAGGTGGCGGCCCCGGGGCGGGGCGCCGGTGGGGGCGGCCAGGTGCAGGTCGAGGGGCTCGCTGGCCGAAGGGACGGCAACCGGGCCCGCGGCGGAGCCTGGGTCCGGGCCAGGCACCCCGGGGTCGTCTGGGGTGCGGCTGCCTTCCAGGGCCGCCTTCTGGCCGCCTGGCGGGCCGGGCCGGCGGGGAGCGCCCCCTCCGGCGCGCGCGCCGTGGTGGGAGGGGCCTGAGGAGGCGGGGCCTGCAGCGGGGCCCCGGCGCGGGCGGAGCCGGCGGCCACCGCCCGCGGGCGAGTTAAAGGAGAAGGCGGAGCGGGAGGCAAAAAGCCTACAGCACCCGGTATTCCCAGGCGGTCTCCCATCCAAGTACTAACCAGGCCCGACCCTGCTTAGCTTCCGAGATCAGACGAGATCGGGCGCGTCCAGGGTGGTATGGCCGTAGACGGGGGCGGGGACGGCGGGCTGCCTCTTGAGGCCCACTTTCGCTGGCGCTTGCGCCTCACCGCCAGCCTGGCGGTCAGCCCGCCCCGGCAGGACCCCGTCGCCCGCCCAGGCAGGGGGAACGGAGGTCTCGGGTACCGGGCGGTGGCGGAGGCGGAGGGTTTGGCCACCCCCTCCCAGCCGAGGGCGGGCGTGACCCAGCGAACCCTTCGGCGCTTGGCGCCCCGCCCAAGATCCGGCCCGTCGCTCACAGGGACGTGGCCCCGGAGGCTTCAGGGCCCGGGGCCCGCGGTCCCTTGGGCATCGCCCCTGCCCGCCCACGCGGCGCTAGGCGCCGCCCAGCCGCAGCCCGGGCCGGCCCTCCTGCCCGACAGCAGCTGGCCCGAAGCCACTGGGAGCCACCATCGTGTCGCCACGGCCCCTCAGCCCCGGCGAGGCCACCCTTGCCCGCACACCACCCGCCGAGCTCAGGAGCCCGCCCCTGGCGGCCGGCAGGCCCGGGGAAGCGGCCCCTGCCCTCGATCCCGCTCCCGCACCCGGCAGCGGCGGCGACACGGCGGGGGGCGGGGCTTTTGCCGGAGGGAGCTGTGGAGGGACACACCCACCGGCACACAGGTGGCGGCCCCGGGGCGGGGCGCCGGTGGGGGCGGCCAGGTGCAGGTCGAGGGGCTCGCTGGCCGAAGGGACGGCAACCGGGCCCGCGGCGGAGCCTGGGTCCGGGCCAGGCACCCCGGGGTCGTCTGGGGTGCGGCTGCCTTCCAGGGCCGCCTTCTGGCCGCCTGGCGGGCCGGGCCGGCGGGGAGCGCCCCCTCCGGCGCGCGCGCCGTGGTGGGAGGGGCCTGAGGAGGCGGGGCCTGCAGCGGGGCCCCGGCGCGGGCGGAGCCGGCGGCCACCGCCCGCGGGCGAGTTAAAGGAGAAGGCGGAGCGGGAGGCAAAAAGCCTACAGCACCCGGTATTCCCAGGCGGTCTCCCATCCAAGTACTAACCAGGCCCGACCCTGCTTAGCTTCCGAGATCAGACGAGATCGGGCGCGTCCAGGGTGGTATGGCCGTAGACGGGGGCGGGGACGGCGGGCTGCCTCTTGAGGCCCACTTTCGCTGGCGCTTGCGCCTCACCGCCAGCCTGGCGGTCAGCCCGCCCCGGCAGGACCCCGTCGCCCGCCCAGGCAGGGGGAACGGAGGTCTCGGGTACCGGGCGGTGGCGGAGGCGGAGGGTTTGGCCACCCCCTCCCAGCCGAGGGCGGGCGTGACCCAGCGAACCCTTCGGCGCTTGGCGCCCCGCCCAAGATCCGGCCCGTCGCTCACAGGGACGTGGCCCCGGAGGCTTCAGGGCCCGGGGCCCGCGGTCCCTTGGGCATCGCCCCTGCCCGCCCACGCGGCGCTAGGCGCCGCCCAGCCGCAGCCCGGGCCGGCCCTCCTGCCCGACAGCAGCTGGCCCGAAGCCACTGGGAGCCACCATCGTGTCGCCACGGCCCCTCAGCCCCGGCGAGGCCACCCTTGCCCGCACACCACCCGCCGAGCTCAGGAGCCCGCCCCTGGCGGCCGGCAGGCCCGGGGAAGCGGCCCCTGCCCTCGATCCCGCTCCCGCACCCGGCCGCGGCGGCGACACGGCGGGGGGCGGGGCTTTTGCCGGAGGGAGCTGTGGAGGGACACACCCACCGGCACACAGGTGGCGGCCCCGGGGCGGGGCGCCGGTGGGGGCGGCCAGGTGCAGGTCGAGGGGCTCGCTGGCCGAAGGGACGGCAACCGGGCCCGCGGCGGAGCCTGGGTCCGGGCCAGGCACCCCGGGGTCGTCTGCGGTGCGGCTTCCTTCCAGGGCCGCCTTCTGGCCGCCTGGCGGGCCGGGCCGGCGGGGAGCGCCCCCTCCGGCGCGGGCGCCGTGGTGGGAGGGGCCTGAGGAGGCGGGGCCTGCAGCGGGGCCCCGGCGCGGGCGGAGCCGGCGGCCACCGCCCGCGGGCGAGTTAAAGGAGAAGGCGGAGCGGGAGGCAAAAAGCCTACAGCACCCGGTATTCCCAGGCGGTCTCCCATCCAAGTACTAACCAGGCCCGACCCTGCTTAGCTTCCGAGATCAGACGAGATCGGGCGCGTTCAGGGTGGTATGGCCGTAGACGGGGGCGGGGACGCCGGGCTGCCTCTTGAGGCCCACTTTCGCTGCCGCTTGCGCCTCACCGCCAGCCTGGCGGTCAGCCCGCCCCGGCAGGACCCCGTCGCCCGCCCAGGCAGGGGGAACGGAGGTCTCGGGTACCGGGCGGTGGCGGAGGTGGAGGGTTTGGCCACCCCCTCCCAGCCGAGGGCGGGCGTGACCCAGCGAACCCTTCCGCGCTTGGCGCCTCGCCCAAGATCCGGCCCTTCGCTCACAGGGACGTGGCCCCGGAGGCTTCAGGGCCCGGGGCCCGCGGTCCCTTGGGCATCGCCCCTGCCCGCCCACGTGGCGCTAGGCGCCGCCCAGCCGCAGCCCGGGCCGGCCCTCCTGCCCGACAGCAGCTGGCCCGAAGCCACTGGGAGCCACCATCGTGTCGCCACGGCCCCTCAGCCCCGGCGAGGCCACCCTTGCCCGCACACCACCCGCCGGGCTCAGTAGCCCGCCCCTGGCGGCCGGCAGGCCCGGGGAAGCGGCCCCTGCCCTCGATCCCGCTCCCGCACCCGGCCGCGGCGGTGACTCGGCTGGGGGCGGGGCTTTTGCCGGAGGGAGCTGTGGAGGGACACACCCACCGGCACACAGGTGGCGGCCCCAGGGCGGGGCGCCGGTGGGGGCGGCCAGGTGCAGGTCGAGGGGCTCGCTGGCCGAAGGGACGGCAACCGGGCCCGCGGCGGAGCCTGGGTCCGGGCCAGGCACCCCGGGGTCGTCTGGGGTGCGGCTGCCTTCCAGGGCCGCCTTCTGGCCGCCTGGCGGGCCGGGCCGGCGGGGAGCGCCCCCTCCGGCGCGCGCGCCGTGGTGGGAGGGGCCTGAGGAGGCGGGGCCTGCAGCGGGGCCCCGGCGCGGGCGGAGCCGGCGGCCACCGCCCGCGGGCGAGTTAAAGGAGAAGGCGGAGCGGGAGGCAAAAAGCCTACAGCACCCGGTATTCCCAGGCGGTCTCCCATCCAAGTACTAACCAGGCCCGACCCTGCTTAGCTTCCGAGATCAGACGAGATCGGGCGCGTCCAGGGTGGTATGGCCGTAGACGGGGGCGGGGACGGCGGGCTGCCTCTTGAGGCCCACTTTCGCTGGCGCTTGCGCCTCACCGCCAGCCTGGCGGTCAGCCCGCCCCGGCAGGACCCCGTCGCCCGCCCAGGCAGGGGGAACGGAGGTCTCGGGTACCGGGCGGTGGCGGAGGCGGAGGGTTTGGCCACCCCCTCCCAGCCGAGGGCGGGCGTGACCCAGCGAACCCTTCGGCGCTTGGCGCCCCGCCCAAGATCCGGCCCGTCGCTCACAGGGACGTGGCCCCGGAGGCTTCAGGGCCCGGGGCCCGCGGTCCCTTGGGCATCGCCCCTGCCCGCCCACGCGGCGCTAGGCGCCGCCCAGCCGCAGCCCGGGCCGGCCCTCCTGCCCGACAGCAGCTGGCCCGAAGCCACTGGGAGCCACCATCGTGTCGCCACGGCCCCTCAGCTCCGGCGAGGCCACCCTTGCCCGCACACCACCCGCCGAGCTCAGGAGCCCGCCCCTGGCGGCCGGCAGGCCCGGGGAAGCGGCCCCTGCCCTCGATCCCGCTCCCGCACCCGGCAGCGGCGGCGACACGGCGGGGGGCGGGGCTTTTGCCGGAGGGAGCTGTGGAGGGACACACCCACCGGCACACAGGTGGCGGCCCCGGGGCGGGGCGCCGGTGGGGGCGGCCAGGTGCAGGTCGAGGGGCTCGCTGGCCGAAGGGACGGCAACCGGGCCCGCGGCGGAGCCTGGGTCCGGGCCAGGCACCCCGGGGTCGTCTGGGGTGCGGCTGCCTTCCCGTGCCGCCTTCTGGCCGCCTGGCGGGCCGGGCCGGCGGGGAGCGCCCCCTCCGGCGCGCGCGCCGTGGTGGGAGGGGCCTGAGGAGGCGGGGCCTGCAGCGGGGCCCCGGCGCGGGCGGAGCCGGCGGCCACCGCCCGCGGGCGAGTTAAAGGAGAAGGCGGAGCGGGAGGCAAAAAGCCTACAGCACCCGGTATTCCCAGGCGGTCTCCCATCCAAGTACTAACCAGGCCCGACCCTGCTTAGCTTCCGAGATCAGACGAGATCGGGCGCGTTCAGGGTGGTATGGCCGTAGACGGGGGCGGGGACGGCGGGCTGCCTCTTGAGGCCCACTTTCGCTGGCGCTTGCGCCTCACCGCCAGCCTGGCGGTCAGCCCGCCCCGGCAGGACCCCGTCGCCCGCCCAGGCAGGGGGAACGGAGGTCTCGGGTACCGGGCGGTGGCGGAGGTGGAGGGTTTGGCCACCCCCTCCCAGCCGAGGGCGGGCGTGACCCAGCGAACCCTTCCGCGCTTGGCGCCTCGCCCAAGATCCGGCCCTTCGCTCACAGGGACGTGGCCCCGGAGGCTTCAGGGCCCGGGGCCCGCGGTCCCTTGGGCATCGCCCCTGCCCGCCCACGCGGCGCTAGGCGCCGCCCAGCCGCAGCCCGGGCCGGCCCTCCTGCCCGACAGCAGCTGGCCCGAAGCCACTGGGAGCCACCATCGTGTCGCCACGGCCCCTCAGCCCCGGCGAGGCCACCCTTGCCCGCACACCACCCGCCGGGCTCAGTAGCCCGCCCCTGGCGGCCGGCAGGCCCGGGGAAGCGGCCCCTGCCCTCGATCCCGCTCCCGCACCCGGCCGCGGCGGTGACACGGCTGGGGGCGGGGCTTTTGCCGGAGGGAGCTGTGGAGGGACACACCCACCGGCACACAGGTGGCGGCCCCGGGGCGGGGCGCCGGTGGGGGCGGCCAGGTGCAGGTCGAGGGGCTCGCTGGCCGAAGGGACGGCAACCGGGCCCGCGGCGGAGCCTGGGTCCGGGCCAGGCACCCCGGGGTCGTCTGGGGTGCGGCTGCCTTCCAGGGCCGCCTTCTGGCCGCCTGGCGGGCCGGGCCGGCGGGGAGCGCCCCCTCCGGCGCGCGCGCCGTGGTGGGAGGGGCCTGAGGAGGCGGGGCCTGCAGCGGGGCCCCGGCGCGGGCGGAGCCGGCGGCCACCGCCCGCGGGCGAGTTAAAGGAGAAGGCGGAGCGGGAGGCAAAAAGCCTACAGCACCCGGTATTCCCAGGCGGTCTCCCATCCAAGTACTAACCAGGCCCGACCCTGCTTAGCTTCCGAGATCAGACGAGATCGGGCGCGTCCAGGGTGGTATGGCCGTAGACGGGGGCGGGGACGGCGGGCTGCCTCTTGAGGCCCACTTTCGCTGGCGCTTGCGCCTCACCGCCAGCCTGGCGGTCAGCCCGCCCCGGCAGGACCCCGTCGCCCGCCCAGGCAGGGGGAACGGAGGTCTCGGGTACCGGGCGGTGGCGGAGGCGGAGGGTTTGGCCACCCCCTCCCAGCCGAGGGCGGGCGTGACCCAGCGAACCCTTCGGCGCTTGGCGCCCCGCCCAAGATCCGGCCCGTCGCTCACAGGGACGTGGCCCCGGAGGCTTCAGGGCCCGGGGCCCGCGGTCCCTTGGGCATCGCCCCTGCCCGCCCACGCGGCGCTAGGCGCCGCCCAGCCGCAGCCCGGGCCGGCCCTCCTGCCCGATAGCAGCTGGCCCGAAGCCACTGGGAGCCACCATCGTGTCGCCACGGCCCCTCAGCTCCGGCGAGGCCACCCTTGCCCGCACACCACCCGCCGAGCTCAGGAGCCCGCCCCTGGCGGCCGGCAGGCCCGGGGAAGCGGCCCCTGCCCTCGATCCCGCTCCCGCACCCGGCAGCGGCGGCGACACGGCGGGGGGCGGGGCTTTTGCCGGAGGGAGCTGTGGAGGGACACACCCACCGGCACACAGGTGGCGGCCCCGGGGCGGGGCGCCGGTGGGGGCGGCCAGGTGCAGGTCGAGGGGCTCGCTGGCCGAAGGGACGGCAACCGGGCCCGCGGCGGAGCCTGGGTCCGGGCCAGGCACCCCGGGGTCGTCTGGGGTGCGGCTGCCTTCCAGGGCCGCCTTCTGGCCGCCTGGCGGGCCGGGCCGGCGGGGAGCGCCCCCTCCGGCGCGCGCGCCGTGGTGGGAGGGGCCTGAGGAGGCGGGGCCTGCAGCGGGGCCCCGGCGCGGGCGGAGCCGGCGGCCACCGCCCGCGGGCGAGTTAAAGGAGAAGGCGGAGCGGGAGGCAAAAAGCCTACAGCACCCGGTATTCCCAGGCGGTCTCCCATCCAAGTACTAACCAGGCCCGACCCTGCTTAGCTTCCGAGATCAGACGAGATCGGGCGCGTCCAGGGTGGTATGGCCGTAGACGGGGGCGGGGACGGCGGGCTGCCTCTTGAGGCCCACTTTCGCTGGCGCTTGCGCCTCACCGCCAGCCTGGCGGTCAGCCCGCCCCGGCAGGACCCCGTCGCCCGCCCAGGCAGGGGGAACGGAGGTCTCGGGTACCGGGCGGTGGCGGAGGCGGAGGGTTTGGCCACCCCCTCCCAGCCGAGGGCGGGCGTGACCCAGCGAACCCTTCGGCGCTTGGCGCCCCGCCCAAGATCCGGCCCGTCGCTCACAGGGACGTGGCCCCGGAGGCTTCAGGGCCCGGGGCCCGCGGTCCCTTGGGCATCGCCCCTGCCCGCCCACGCGGCGCTAGGCGCCGCCCAGCCGCAGCCCGGGCCGGCCCTCCTGCCCGACAGCAGCTGGCCCGAAGCCACTGGGAGCCACCATCGTGTCGCCACGGCCCCTCAGCTCCGGCGAGGCCACCCTTTCCCGCACACCACCCGCCGAGCTCAGGAGCCCGCCCCTGGCGGCCGGCAGGCCCGGGGAAGCGGCCCCTGCCCTCGATCCCGCTCCCGCACCCGGCAGCGGCGGCGACACGGCGGGGGGCGGGGCTTTTGCCGGAGGGAGCTGTGGAGGGACACACCCACCGGCACACAGGTGGCGGCCCCGGGGCGGGGCGCCGGTGGGGGCGGCCAGGTGCAGGTCGAGGGGCTCGCTGGCCGAAGGGACGGCAACCGGGCCCGCGGCGGAGCCTGGGTCCGGGCCAGGCACCCCGGGGTCGTCTGGGGTGCGGCTGCCTTCCCGTGCCGCCTTCTGGCCGCCTGGCGGGCCGGGCCGGCGGGGAGCGCCCCCTCCGGCGCGCGCGCCGTGGTGGGAGGGGCCTGAGGAGGCGGGGCCTGCAGCGGGGCCCCGGCGCGGGCGGAGCCGGCGGCCACCGCCCGCGGGCGAGTTAAAGGAGAAGGCGGAGCGGGAGGCAAAAAGCCTACAGCACCCGGTATTCCCAGGCGGTCTCCCATCCAAGTACTAACCAGGCCCGACCCTGCTTAGCTTCCGAGATCAGACGAGATCGGGCGCGTTCAGGGTGGTATGGCCGTAGACGGGGGCGGGGACGGCGGGCTGCCTCTTGAGGCCCACTTTCGCTGGCGCTTGCGCCTCACCGCCAGCCTGGCGGTCAGCCCGCCCCGGCAGGACCCCGTCGCCCGCCCAGGCAGGGGGAACGGAGGTCTCGGGTACCGGGCGGTGGCGGAGGTGGAGGGTTTGGCCACCCCCTCCCAGCCGAGGGCGGGCGTGACCCAGCGAACCCTTCCGCGCTTGGCGCCTCGCCCAAGATCCGGCCCTTCGCTCACAGGGACGTGGCCCCGGAGGCTTCAGGGCCCGGGGCCCGCGGTCCCTTGGGCATCGCCCCTGCCCGCCCACGCGGCGCTAGGCGCCGCCCAGCCGCAGCCCGGGCCGGCCCTCCTGCCCGACAGCAGCTGGCCCGAAGCCACTGGGAGCCACCATCGTGTCGCCACGGCCCCTCAGCCCCGGCGAGGCCACCCTTGCCCGCACACCACCCGCCGGGCTCAGTAGCCCGCCCCTGGCGGCCGGCAGGCCCGGGGAAGCGGCCCCTGCCCTCGATCCCGCTACCGCACCCGGCCGCGGCGGTGACACGGCTGGGGGCGGGGCTTTTGCCGGAGGGAGCTGTGGAGGGACACACCCACCGGCACACAGGTGGCGGCCCCGGGGCGGGGCGCCGGTGGGGGCGGCCAGGTGCAGGTCGAGGGGCTCGCTGGCCGAAGGGACGGCAACCGGGCCCGCGGCGGAGCCTGGGTCCGGGCCAGGCACCCCGGGGTCGTCTGGGGTGCGGCTGCCTTCCAGGGCCGCCTTCTGGCCGCCTGGCGGGCCGGGCCGGCGGGGAGCGCCCCCTCCGGCGCGCGCGCCGTGGTGGGAGGGGCCTGAGGAGGCGGGGCCTGCAGCGGGGCCCCGGCGCGGGCGGAGCCGGCGGCCACCGCCCGCGGGCGAGTTAAAGGAGAAGGCGGAGCGGGAGGCAAAAAGCCTACAGCACCCGGTATTCCCAGGCGGTCTCCCATCCAAGTACTAACCAGGCCCGACCCTGCTTAGCTTCCGAGATCAGACGAGATCGGGCGCGTCCAGGGTGGTATGGCCGTAGACGGGGGCGGGGACGGCGGGCTGCCTCTTGAGGCCCACTTTCGCTGGCGCTTGCGCCTCACCGCCAGCCTGGCGGTCAGCCCGCCCCGGCAGGACCCCGTCGCCCGCCCAGGCAGGGGGAACGGAGGTCTCGGGTACCGGGCGGTGGCGGAGGCGGAGGGTTTGGCCACCCCCTCCCAGCCGAGGGCGGGCGTGACCCAGCGAACCCTTCGGCGCTTGGCGCCCCGCCCAAGATCCGGCCCGTCGCTCACAGGGACGTGGCCCCGGAGGCTTCAGGGCCCGGGGCCCGCGGTCCCTTGGGCATCGCCCCTGCCCGCCCACGCGGCGCTAGGCGCCGCCCAGCCGCAGCCCGGGCCGGCCCTCCTGCCCGACAGCAGCTGGCCCGAAGCCACTGGGAGCCACCATCGTGTCGCCACGGCCCCTCAGCCCCGGCGAGGCCACCCTTGCCCGCACACCACCCGCCGAGCTCAGGAGCCCGCCCCTGGCGGCCGGCAGGCCCGGGGAAGCGGCCCCTGCCCTCGATCCCGCTCCCGCACCCGGCCGCGGCGGCGACACGGCGGGGGGCGGGGCTTTTGCCGGAGGGAGCTGTGGAGGGACACACCCACCGGCACACAGGTGGCGGCCCCGGGGCGGGGCGCCGGTGGGGGCGGCCAGGTGCAGGTCGAGGGGCTCGCTGGCCGAAGGGACGGCAACCGGGCCCGCGGCGGAGCCTGGGTCCGGGCCAGGCACCCCGGGGTCGTCTGGGGTGCGGCTTCCTTCCAGGGCCGCCTTCTGGCCGCCTGGCGGGCCGGGCCGGCGGGGAGCGCCCCCTCCGGCGCGGGCGCCGTGGTGGGAGGGGCCTGAGGAGGCGGGGCCTGCAGCGGGGCCCCGGCGCGGGCGGAGCCGGCGGCCACCGCCCGCGGGCGAGTTAAAGGAGAAGGCGGAGCGGGAGGCAAAAAGCCTACAGCACCCGGTATTCCCAGGCGGTCTCCCATCCAAGTACTAACCAGGCCCGACCCTGCTTAGCTTCCGAGATCAGACGAGATCGGGCGCGTTCAGGGTGGTATGGCCGTAGACGGGGGCGGGGACGCCGGGCTGCCTCTTGAGGCCCACTTTCGCTGGCGCTTGCGCCTCACCGCCAGCCTGGCGGTCAGCCCGCCCCGGCAGGACCCCGTCGCCCGCCCAGGCAGGGGGAACGGAGGTCTCGGGTACCGGGCGGTGGCGGAGGTGGAGGGTTTGGCCACCCCCTCCCAGCCGAGGGCGGGCGTGACCCAGCGAACCCTTCCGCGCTTGGCGCCTCGCCCAAGATCCGGCCCTTCGCTCACAGGGACGTGGCCCCGGAGGCTTCAGGGCCCGGGGCCCGCGGTCCCTTGGGCATCGCCCCTGCCCGCCCACGTGGCGCTAGGCGCCGCCCAGCCGCAGCCCGGGCCGGCCCTCCTGCCCGACAGCAGCTGGCCCGAAGCCACTGGGAGCCACCATCGTGTCGCCACGGCCCCTCAGCCCCGGCGAGGCCACCCTTGCCCGCACACCACCCGCCGGGCTCAGTAGCCCGCCCCTGGCGGCCGGCAGGCCCGGGGAAGCGGCCCCTGCCCTCGATCCCGCTCCCGCACCCGGCCGCGGCGGTGACTCGGCTGGGGGCGGGGCTTTTGCCGGAGGGAGCTGTGGAGGGACACACCCACCGGCACACAGGTGGCGGCCCCAGGGCGGGGCGCCGGTGGGGGCGGCCAGGTGCAGGTCGAGGGGCTCGCTGGCCGAAGGGACGGCAACCGGGCCCGCGGCGGAGCCTGGGTCCGGGCCAGGCACCCCGGGGTCGTCTGGGGTGCGGCTGCCTTCCAGGGCCGCCTTCTGGCCGCCTGGCGGGCCGGGCCGGCGGGGAGCGCCCCCTCCGGCGCGCGCGCCGTGGTGGGAGGGGCCTGAGGAGGCGGGGCCTGCAGCGGGGCCCCGGCGCGGGCGGAGCCGGCGGCCACCGCCCGCGGGCGAGTTAAAGGAGAAGGCGGAGCGGGAGGCAAAAAGCCTACAGCACCCGGTATTCCCAGGCGGTCTCCCATCCAAGTACTAACCAGGCCCGACCCTGCTTAGCTTCCGAGATCAGACGAGATCGGGCGCGTCCAGGGTGGTATGGCCGTAGACGGGGGCGGGGACGGCGGGCTGCCTCTTGAGGCCCACTTTCGCTGGCGCTTGCGCCTCACCGCCAGCCTGGCGGTCAGCCCGCCCCGGCAGGACCCCGTCGCCCGCCCAGGCAGGGGGAACGGAGGTCTCGGGTACCGGGCGGTGGCGGAGGCGGAGGGTTTGGCCACCCCCTCCCAGCCGAGGGCGGGCGTGACCCAGCGAACCCTTCGGCGCTTGGCGCCCCGCCCAAGATCCGGCCCGTCGCTCACAGGGACGTGGCCCCGGAGGCTTCAGGGCCCGGGGCCCGCGGTCCCTTGGGCATCGCCCCTGCCCGCCCACGCGGCGCTAGGCGCCGCCCAGCCGCAGCCCGGGCCGGCCCTCCTGCCCGACAGCAGCTGGCCCGAAGCCACTGGGAGCCACCATCGTGTCGCCACGGCCCCTCAGCTCCGGCGAGGCCACCCTTGCCCGCACACCACCCGCCGAGCTCAGGAGCCCGCCCCTGGCGGCCAGCAGGCCCGGGGAAGCGGCCCCTGCCCTCGATCCCGCTCCCGCACCCGGCAGCGGCGGCGACACGGCGGGGGGCGGGGCTTTTGCCGGAGGGAGCTGTGGAGGGACACACCCACCGGCACACAGGTGGCGGCCCCGGGGCGGGGCGCCGGTGGGGGCGGCCAGGTGCAGGTCGAGGGGCTCGCTGGCCGAAGGGACGGCAACCGGGCCCGCGGCGGAGCCTGGGTCCGGGCCAGGCACCCCGGGGTCGTCTGGGGTGCGGCTGCCTTCCCGTGCCGCCTTCTGGCCGCCTGGCGGGCCGGGCCGGCGGGGAGCGCCCCCTCCGGCGCGCGCGCCGTGGTGGGAGGGGCCTGAGGAGGCGGGGCCTGCAGCGGGGCCCCGGCGCGGGCGGAGCCGGCGGCCACCGCCCGCGGGCGAGTTAAAGGAGAAGGCGGAGCGGGAGGCAAAAAGCCTACAGCACCCGGTATTCCCAGGCGGTCTCCCATCCAAGTACTAACCAGGCCCGACCCTGCTTAGCTTCCGAGATCAGACGAGATCGGGCGCGTTCAGGGTGGTATGGCCGTAGACGGGGGCGGGGACGGCGGGCTGCCTCTTGAGGCCCACTTTCGCTGGCGCTTGCGCCTCACCGCCAGCCTGGCGGTCAGCCCGCCCCGGCAGGACCCCGTCGCCCGCCCAGGCAGGGGGAACGGAGGTCTCGGGTACCGGGCGGTGGCGGAGGTGGAGGGTTTGGCCACCCCCTCCCAGCCGAGGGCGGGCGTGACCCAGCGAACCCTTCCGCGCTTGGCGCCTCGCCCAAGATCCGGCCCTTCGCTCACAGGGACGTGGCCCCGGAGGCTTCAGGGCCCGGGGCCCGCGGTCCCTTGGGCATCGCCCCTGCCCGCCCACGCGGCGCTAGGCGCCGCCCAGCCGCAGCCCGGGCCGGCCCTCCTGCCCGACAGCAGCTGGCCCGAAGCCACTGGGAGCCACCATCGTGTCGCCACGGCCCCTCAGCCCCGGCGAGGCCACCCTTGCCCGCACACCACCCGCCGGGCTCAGTAGCCCGCCCCTGGCGGCCGGCAGGCCCGGGGAAGCGGCCCCTGCCCTCGATCCCGCTCCCGCACCCGGCCGCGGCGGTGACACGGCTGGGGGCGGGGCTTTTGCCGGAGGGAGCTGTGGAGGGACACACCCACCGGCACACAGGTGGCGGCCCCGGGGCGGGGCGCCGGTGGGGGCGGCCAGGTGCAGGTCGAGGGGCTCGCTGGCCGAAGGGACGGCAACCGGGCCCGCGGCGGAGCCTGGGTCCGGGCCAGGCACCCCGGGGTCGTCTGGGGTGCGGCTGCCTTCCAGGGCCGCCTTCTGGCCGCCTGGCGGGCCGGGCCGGCGGGGAGCGCCCCCTCCGGCGCGCGCGCCGTGGTGGGAGGGGCCTGAGGAGGCGGGGCCTGCAGCGGGGCCCCGGCGCGGGCGGAGCCGGCGGCCACCGCCCGCGGGCGAGTTAAAGGAGAAGGCGGAGCGGGAGGCAAAAAGCCTACAGCACCCGGTATTCCCAGGCGTTCTCCCATCCAAGTACTAACCAGGCCCGACCCTGCTTAGCTTCCGAGATCAGACGAGATCGGGCGCGTCCAGGGTGGTATGGCCGTAGACGGGGGCGGGGACGGCGGGCTGCCTCTTGAGGCCCACTTTCGCTGGCGCTTGCGCCTCACCGCCAGCCTGGCGGTCAGCCCGCCCCGGCAGGACCCCGTCGCCCGCCCAGGCAGGGGGAACGGAGGTCTCGGGTACCGGGCGGTGGCGGAGGCGGAGGGTTTGGCCACCCCCTCCCAGCCGAGGGCGGGCGTGACCCAGCGAACCCTTCGGCGCTTGGCGCCCCGCCCAAGATCCGGCCCGTCGCTCACAGGGACGTGGCCCCGGAGGCTTCAGGGCCCGGGGCCCGCGGTCCCTTGGGCATCGCCCCTGCCCGCCCACGCGGCGCTAGGCGCCGCCCAGCCGCAGCCCGGGCCGGCCCTCCTGCCCGACAGCAGCTGGCCCGAAGCCACTGGGAGCCACCATCGTGTCGCCACGGCCCCTCAGCTCCGGCGAGGCCACCCTTGCCCGCACACCACCCGCCGAGCTCAGGAGCCCGCCCCTGGCGGCCGGCAGGCCCGGGGAAGCGGCCCCTGCCCTCGATCCCGCTCCCGCACCCGGCAGCGGCGGCGACACGGCGGGGGGCGGGGCTTTTGCCGGAGGGAGCTGTGGAGGGACACACCCACCGGCACACAGGTGGCGGCCCCGGGGCGGGGCGCCGGTGGGGGCGGCCAGGTGCAGGTCGAGGGGCTCGCTGGCCGAAGGGACGGCAACCGGGCCCGCGGCGGAGCCTGGGTCCGGGCCAGGCACCCCGGGGTCGTCTGGGGTGCGGCTGCCTTCCAGGGCCGCCTTCTGGCCGCCTGGCGGGCCGGGCCGGCGGGGAGCGCCCCCTCCGGCGCGCGCGCCGTGGTGGGAGGGGCCTGAGGAGGCGGGGCCTGCAGCGGGGCCCCGGCGCGGGCGGAGCCGGCGGCCACCGCCCGCGGGCGAGTTAAAGGAGAAGGCGGAGCGGGAGGCAAAAAGCCTACAGCACCCGGTATTCCCAGGCGGTCTCCCATCCAAGTACTAACCAGGCCCGACCCTGCTTAGCTTCCGAGATCAGACGAGATCGGGCGCGTCCAGGGTGGTATGGCCGTAGACGGGGGCGGGGACGGCGGGCTGCCTCTTGAGGCCCACTTTCGCTGGCGCTTGCGCCTCACCGCCAGCCTGGCGGTCAGCCCGCCCCGGCAGGACCCCGTCGCCCGCCCAGGCAGGGGGAACGGAGGTCTCGGGTACCGGGCGGTGGCGGAGGCGGAGGGTTTGGCCACCCCCTCCCAGCCGAGGGCGGGCGTGACCCAGCGAACCCTTCGGCGCTTGGCGCCCCGCCCAAGATCCGGCCCGTCGCTCACAGGGACGTGGCCCCGGAGGCTTCAGGGCCCGGGGCCCGCGGTCCCTTGGGCATCGCCCCTGCCCGCCCACGCGGCGCTAGGCGCCGCCCAGCCGCAGCCCGGGCCGGCCCTCCTGCCCGACAGCAGCTGGCCCGAAGCCACTGGGAGCCACCATCGTGTCGCCACGGCCCCTCAGCTCCGGCGAGGCCACCCTTTCCCGCACACCACCCGCCGAGCTCAGGAGCCCGCCCCTGGCGGCCGGCAGGCCCGGGGAAGCGGCCCCTGCCCTCGATCCCGCTCCCGCACCCGGCAGCGGCGGCGACACGGCGGGGGGCGGGGCTTTTGCCGGAGGGAGCTGTGGAGGGACACACCCACCGGCACACAGGTGGCGGCCCCGGGGCGGGGCGCCGGTGGGGGCGGCCAGGTGCAGGTCGAGGGGCTCGCTGGCCGAAGGGACGGCAACCGGGCCCGCGGCGGAGCCTGGGTCCGGGCCAGGCACCCCGGGGTCGTCTGGGGTGCGGCTGCCTTCCCGTGCCGCCTTCTGGCCGCCTGGCGGGCCGGGCCGGCGGGGAGCGCCCCCTCCGGCGCGCGCGCCGTGGTGGGAGGGGCCTGAGGAGGCGGGGCCTGCAGCGGGGCCCCGGCGCGGGCGGAGCCGGCGGCCACCGCCCGCGGGCGAGTTAAAGGAGAAGGCGGAGCGGGAGGCAAAAAGCCTACAGCACCCGGTATTCCCAGGCGGTCTCCCATCCAAGTACTAACCAGGCCCGACCCTGCTTAGCTTCCGAGATCAGACGAGATCGGGCGCGTTCAGGGTGGTATGGCCGTAGACGGGGGCGGGGACGGCGGGCTGCCTCTTGAGGCCCACTTTCGCTGGCGCTTGCGCCTCACCGCCAGCCTGGCGGTCAGCCCGCCCCGGCAGGACCCCGTCGCCCGCCCAGGCAGGGGGAACGGAGGTCTCGGGTACCGGGCGGTGGCGGAGGTGGAGGGTTTGGCCACCCCCTCCCAGCCGAGGGCGGGCGTGACCCAGCGAACCCTTCCGCGCTTGGCGCCTCGCCCAAGATCCGGCCCTTCGCTCACAGGGACGTGGCCCCGGAGGCTTCAGGGCCCGGGGCCCGCGGTCCCTTGGGCATCGCCCCTGCCCGCCCACGCGGCGCTAGGCGCCGCCCAGCCGCAGCCCGGGCCGGCCCTCCTGCCCGACAGCAGCTGGCCCGAAGCCACTGGGAGCCACCATCGTGTCGCCACGGCCCCTCAGCCCCGGCGAGGCCACCCTTGCCCGCACACCACCCGCCGGGCTCAGTAGCCCGCCCCTGGCGGCCGGCAGGCCCGGGGAAGCGGCCCCTGCCCTCGATCCCGCTCCCGCACCCGGCCGCGGCGGTGACACGGCTGGGGGCGGGGCTTTTGCCGGAGGGAGCTGTGGAGGGACACACCCACCGGCACACAGGTGGCGGCCCCGGGGCGGGGCGCCGGTGGGGGCGGCCAGGTGCAGGTCGAGGGGCTCGCTGGCCGAAGGGACGGCAACCGGGCCCGCGGCGGAGCCTGGGTCCGGGCCAGGCACCCCGGGGTCGTCTGGGGTGCGGCTGCCTTCCAGGGCCGCCTTCTGGCCGCCTGGCGGGCCGGGCCGGCGGGGAGCGCCCCCTCCGGCGCGCGCGCCGTGGTGGGAGGGGCCTGAGGAGGCGGGGCCTGCAGCGGGGCCCCGGCGCGGGCGGAGCCGGCGGCCACCGCCCGCGGGCGAGTTAAAGGAGAAGGCGGAGCGGGAGGCAAAAAGCCTACAGCACCCGGTATTCCCAGGCGGTCTCCCATCCAAGTACTAACCAGGCCCGACCCTGCTTAGCTTCCGAGATCAGACGAGATCGGGCGCGTCCAGGGTGGTATGGCCGTAGACGGGGGCGGGGACGGCGGGCTGCCTCTTGAGGCCCACTTTCGCTGGCGCTTGCGCCTCACCGCCAGCCTGGCGGTCAGCCCGCCCCGGCAGGACCCCGTCGCCCGCCCAGGCAGGGGGAACGGAGGTCTCGGGTACCGGGCGGTGGCGGAGGCGGAGGGTTTGGCCACCCCCTCCCAGCCGAGGGCGGGCGTGACCCAGCGAACCCTTCGGCGCTTGGCGCCCCGCCCAAGATCCGGCCCGTCGCTCACAGGGACGTGGCCCCGGAGGCTTCAGGGCCCGGGGCCCGCGGTCCCTTGGGCATCGCCCCTGCCCGCCCACGCGGCGCTAGGCGCCGCCCAGCCGCAGCCCGGGCCGGCCCTCCTGCCCGACAGCAGCTGGCCCGAAGCCACTGGGAGCCACCATCGTGTCGCCACGGCCCCTCAGCCCCGGCGAGGCCACCCTTGCCCGCACACCACCCGCCGAGCTCAGGAGCCCGCCCCTGGCGGCCGGCAGGCCCGGGGAAGCGGCCCCTGCCCTCGATCCCGCTCCCGCACCCGGCCGCGGCGGCGACACGGCGGGGGGCGGGGCTTTTGCCGGAGGGAGCTGTGGAGGGACACACCCACCGGCACACAGGTGGCGGCCCCGGGGCGGGGCGCCGGTGGGGGCGGCCAGGTGCAGGTCGAGGGGCTCGCTGGCCGAAGGGACGGCAACCGGGCCCGCGGCGGAGCCTGGGTCCGGGCCAGGCACCCCGGGGTCGTCTGGGGTGCGGCTTCCTTCCAGGGCCGCCTTCTGGCCGCCTGGCGGGCCGGGCCGGCGGGGAGCGCCCCCTCCGGCGCGGGCGCCGTGGTGGGAGGGGCCTGAGGAGGCGGGGCCTGCAGCGGGGCCCCGGCGCGGGCGGAGCCGGCGGCCACCGCCCGCGGGCGAGTTAAAGGAGAAGGCGGAGCGGGAGGCAAAAAGCCTACAGCACCCGGTATTCCCAGGCGGTCTCCCATCCAAGTACTAACCAGGCCCGACCCTGCTTAGCTTCCGAGATCAGACGAGATCGGGCGCGTTCAGGGTGGTATGGCCGTAGACGGGGGCGGGGACGCCGGGCTGCCTCTTGAGGCCCACTTTCGCTGGCGCTTGCGCCTCACCGCCAGCCTGGCGGTCAGCCCGCCCCGGCAGGACCCCGTCGCCCGCCCAGGCAGGGGGAACGGAGGTCTCGGGTACCGGGCGGTGGCGGAGGTGGAGGGTTTGGCCACCCCCTCCCAGCCGAGGGCGGGCGTGACCCAGCGAACCCTTCCGCGCTTGGCGCCTCGCCCAAGATCCGGCCCTTCGCTCACAGGGACGTGGCCCCGGAGGCTTCAGGGCCCGGGGCCCGCGGTCCCTTGGGCATCGCCCCTGCCCGCCCACGCGGCGCTAGGCGCCGCCCAGCCGCAGCCCTGGCCGGCCCTCCTGCCCGACAGCAGCTGGCCCGAAGCCACTGGGAGCCACCATCGTGTCGCCACGGCCCCTCAGCCCCGGCGAGGCCACCCTTGCCCGCACACCACCCGCCGGGCTCAGTAGCCCGCCCCTGGCGGCCGGCAGGCCCGGGGAAGCGGCCCCTGCCCTCGATCCCGCTCCCGCACCCGGCCGCGGCGGTGACACGGCTGGGGGCGGGGCTTTTGCCGGAGGGAGCTGTGGAGGGACACACCCACCGGCACACAGGTGGCGGCCCCGGGGCGGGGCGCCGGTGGGGGCGGCCAGGTGCAGGTCGAGGGGCTCGCTGGCCGAAGGGACGGCAACCGGGCCCGCGGCGGAGCCTGGGTCCGGGCCAGGCACCCCGGGGTCGTCTGGGGTGCGGCTGCCTTCCAGGGCCGCCTTCTGGCCGCCTGGCGGGCCGGGCCGGCGGGGAGCGCCCCCTCCGGCGCGCGCGCCGTGGTGGGAGGGGCCTGAGGAGGCGGGGCCTGCAGCGGGGCCCCGGCGCGGGCGGAGCCGGCGGCCACCGCCCGCGGGCGAGTTAAAGGAGAAGGCGGAGCGGGAGGCAAAAAGCCTACAGCACCCGGTATTCCCAGGCGGTCTCCCATCCAAGTACTAACCAGGCCCGACCCTGCTTAGCTTCCGAGATCAGACGAGATCGGGCGCGTCCAGGGTGGTATGGCCGTAGACGGGGGCGGGGACGGCGGGCTGCCTCTTGAGGCCCACTTTCGCTGGCGCTTGCGCCTCACCGCCAGCCTGGCGGTCAGCCCGCCCCGGCAGGACCCCGTCGCCCGCCCAGGCAGGGGGAACGGAGGTCTCGGGTACCGGGCGGTGGCGGAGGCGGAGGGTTTGGCCACCCCCTCCCAGCCGAGGGCGGGCGTGACCCAGCGAACCCTTCGGCGCTTGGCGCCCCGCCCAAGATCCGGCCCGTCGCTCACAGGGACGTGGCCCCGGAGGCTTCAGGGCCCGGGGCCCGCGGTCCCTTGGGCATCGCCCCTGCCCGCCCACGCGGCGCTAGGCGCCGCCCAGCCGCAGCCCGGGCCGGCCCTCCTGCCCGACAGCAGCTGGCCCGAAGCCACTGGGAGCCACCATCGTGTCGCCACGGCCCCTCAGCCCCGGCGAGGCCACCCTTGCCCGCACACCACCCGCCGAGCTCAGGAGCACGCCCCTGGCGGCCGGCAGGCCCGGGGAAGCGGCCCCTGCCCTCGATCCCGCTCCCGCACCCGGCCGCGGCGGCGACACGGCGGGGGGCGGGGCTTTTGCCGGAGGGAGCTGTGGAGGGACACACCCACCGGCACACAGGTGGCGGCCCCGGGGCGGGGCGCCGGTGGGGGCGGCCAGGTGCAGGTCGAGGGGCTCGCTGGCCGAAGGGACGGCAACCGGGCCCGAGGCGGAGCCTGGGTCCGGGCCAGGCACCCCGGGGTCGTCTGGGGTGCGGCTGCCTTCCAGGGCCGCCTTCTGGCCGCCTGGCGGGCCGGGCCGGCGGGGAGCGCCCCCTCCGGCGCGCGCGCCGTGGTGGGAGGGGCCTGAGGAGGCGGGGCCTGCAGCGGGGCCCCGGCGCGGGCGGAGCCGGCGGCCACCGCCCGCGGGCGAGTTAAAGGAGAAGGCGGAGCGGGAGGCAAAAAGCCTACAGCACCCGGTATTCCCAGGCGGTCTCCCATCCAAGTACTAACCAGGCCCGACCCTGCTTAGCTTCCGAGATCAGACGAGATCGGGCGCGTTCAGGGTGGTATGGCCGTAGACGGGGGCGGGGACGGCGGGCTGCCTCTTGAGGCCCACTTTCGCTGGCGCTTGCGCCTCACCGCCAGCCTGGCGGTCAGCCCGCCCCGGCAGGACCCCGTCGCCCGCCCAGGCAGGGGGAACGGAGGTCTCGGGTACCGGGCGGTGGCGGAGGCGGAGGGTTTGGCCACCCCCTCCCAGCCGAGGGCGGGCGTGACCCAGCGAACCCTTCCGCGCTTGGCGCCCCGCCCAAGATCCGGCCCGTCGCTCACAGGGACGTGGCCCCGGAGGCTTCAGGGCCCGGGGCCCGCGGTCCCTTGGGCATCGCCCCTGCCCGCCCACGCGGCGCTAGGCGCCGCCCAGCCGCAGCCCGGGCCGGACCTCCTGCCCGACAGCAGCTGGCCCGAAGCCACTGGGAGCCACCATCGTGTCGCCACGGCCCCTCAGCCCCGGCGAGGCCACCCTTGCCCGCACACCACCCGCCGAGCTCAGGAGCCCGCCCCTGGCGGCCGGCAGGCCCGGGGAAGCGGCCCCTGCCCTCGATCCCGCTCCCGCACCCGGCCGCGGCGGCGACACGGCGGGGGGCGGGGCTTTTGCCGGAGGGAGCTGTGAGGGACACACCCACCGGCACACAGGTGGCGGCCCCGGGGCGGGGCGCCGGTGGGGGCGGCCAGGTGCAGGTCGAGGGGCTCGCTGGCCGAAGGGACGGCAACCGGGCCCGCGGTGGAGCCTGGGTCCGGGCCAGGCACCCCGGGGGCGTCTGGGGTGCGGCTGCCTTCCAGGGCCGCCTTCTGGCCGCCTGGCGGGCCGGGCCGGCGGGGAGCGCCCCCTCCGGCGCGCGCGCCGTGGTGGGAGGGGCCTGAGGAGGCGGGGCCTGCAGCGGGGCCCCGGCGCGGGCGGAGCCGGCGGCCACCGCCCGCGGGCGAGTTAAAGGAGAAGGCGGAGCGGGAGGCAAAAAGCCTACAGCACCCGGTATTCCCAGGCGGTCTCCCATCCAAGTACTAACCAGGCCCGACCCTGCTTAGCTTCCGAGATCAGACGAGATCGGGCGCGTCCAGGGTGGTATGGCCGTAGACGGGGGCGGGGACGGCGGGCTGCCTCTTGAGGCCCACTTTCGCTGGCGCTTGCGCCTCACCGCCAGCCTGGCGGTCAGCCCGCCCCGGCAGGACCCCGTCGCCCGCCCAGGCAGGGGGAACGGAGGTCTCGGGTACCGGGCGGTGGCGGAGGCGGAGGGTTTGGCCACCCCCTCCCAGCCGAGGGAGGGCGTGACCCAGCGAACCCTTCTGCGCTTGGCGCCCCGCCCAAGATCCGGCCCGTCGCTCACAGGGACGTGGCCCCGGAGGCTTCAGGGCCCGGGGCCCGCGGTCCCTTGGGCATCGCCCCTGCCCGCCCACGCGGCGATAGGCGCCGCCCAGCCGCAGCCCGGGCCGGCCCTCCTGCCGACAGCAGCTGGCCCGAAGCCACTGGGAGCCACCATCGTGTCGCCACGGCCCCTCAGCCCCGGCGAGGCCACCCTTGCCCGCACACCACCCGCCGAGCTCAGGAGCCCGCCCCTGGCGGCCGGCAGGCCCGGGGAAGCGGCCCCGGCCCTCGATCCCGCTCCCGCACCCGGCCGCGGTGGCGACACGGCGGGAGGCGGGGCTTTTGCCGGAGGGAGCTGTGGAGGGACACACCCACCGGCACACAGGTGGCGGCCCCGGGGCGGGGCGCCGGTGGGGGCGGCCAGGTGCAGGTCGAGGGGCTCGCTGGCCGAAGGGACGGCAACCGGGCCCGCGGCGGAGCCTGGGTCCGGGCCAGGCACCCCGGGGGCGTCTGGGGTGCGGCTGCCTTCCAGGGCCGCCTTCTGGCCGCCTGGCGGGCCGGGCCGGCGGGGAGCGCCCCCTCCGGCGCGCGCGCCGTGGTGGGAGGGGCCTGAGGAAGAGGGGCCTGCAGCAGGGCCCCGGCGCGGGCGGAGCCGGCGGCCACCGCCCGCGGGCGAGTTAAAGGAGAAGGCGGAGCGGGAGGCAAAAAGCCTACAGCACCCGGTATTCCCAGGCGGTCTCCCATCCAAGTACTAACCAGGCCCGACCCTGCTTAGCTTCCGAGATCAGACGAGATCGGGCGCGTTCAGGGTGGTATGGCCGTAGACGGGGGCGGGGACGGCGGGCTGCCTCTTGAGGCCCACTTTCGCTGGCGCTTGCGCCTCACCGCCAGCCTGGCGGTCAGCCCGCCCCGGCAGGACCCCGTCGCCCGCCCAGGCAGGGGGAACGGAGGTCTCGGGTACCGGGCGGTGGCGGAGGCGGAGGGTTTGGCCACCCCCTCCCAGCCGAGGGCGGGCGTGACCCAGCGAACCCTTCGGCGCTTGGCGCCCCGCCCAAGATCCGGCCCGTCGCTCACAGGGACGTGGCCCCGGAGGCTTCAGGGCCCGGGGCCCGCGGTCCCTTGGGCATCGCCCCTGCCCGCCCACGCGGCGCTAGGCGCCGCCCAGCCGCAGCCCGGGCCGGCCCTCCTGCCCGACAGCAGCTGGCCCGAAGCCACTGGGAGCCACCATCGTGTCGCCACGGCCCCTCAGCTCCGGCGAGGCCACCCTTGCCCGCACACCACCCGCCGAGCTCAGGAGCCCGCCCCTGGCGGCCGGCAGGCCCGGGGAAGCGGCCCCTGCCCTCGATCCCGCTCCCGCACCCGGCAGCGGCGGCGACACGGCGGGGGGCGGGGCTTTTGCCGGAGGGAGCTGTGGAGGGACACACCCACCGGCACACAGGTGGCGGCCCCGGGGCGGGGCGCCGGTGGGGGCGGCCAGGTGCAGGTCGAGGGGCTCGCTGGCCGAAGGGACGGCAACCGGGCCCGCGGCGGAGCCTGGGTCCGGGCCAGGCACCCCGGGGTCGTCTGGGGTGCGGCTGCCTTCCAGGGCCGCCTTCTGGCCGCCTGGCGGGCCGGGCCGGCGGGGAGCGCCCCCTCCGGCGCGCGCGCCGTGGTGGGAGGGGCCTGAGGAGGCGGGGCCTGCAGCGGGGCCCCGGCGCGGGCGGAGCCGGCGGCCACCGCCCGCGGGCGAGTTAAAGGAGAAGGCGGAGCGGGAGGCAAAAAGCCTACAGCACCCGGTATTCCCAGGCGGTCTCCCATCCAAGTACTAACCAGGCCCGACCCTGCTTAGCTTCCGAGATCAGACGAGATCGGGCGCGTCCAGGGTGGTATGGCCGTAGACGGGGGCGGGGACGGCGGGCTGCCTCTTGAGGCCCACTTTCGCTGGCGCTTGCGCCTCACCGCCAGCCTGGCGGTCAGCCCGCCCCGGCAGGACCCCGTCGCCCGCCCAGGCAGGGGGAACGGAGGTCTCGGGTACCGGGCGGTGGCGGAGGCGGAGGGTTTGGCCACCCCCTCCCAGCCGAGGGCGGGCGTGACCCAGCGAACCCTTCGGCGCTTGGCGCCCCGCCCAAGATCCGGCCCGTCGCTCACAGGGACGTGGCCCCGGAGGCTTCAGGGCCCGGGGCCCGCGGTCCCTTGGGCATCGCCCCTGCCCGCCCACGCGGCGCTAGGCGCCGCCCAGCCGCAGCCCGGGCCGGCCCTCCTGCCCGACAGCAGCTGGCCCGAAGCCACTGGGAGCCACCATCGTGTCGCCACGGCCCCTCAGCCCCGGCGAGGCCACCCTTGCCCGCACACCACCCGCCGAGCTCAGGAGCCCGCCCCTGGCGGCCGGCAGGCCCGGGGAAGCGGCCCCTGCCCTCGATCCCGCTCCCGCACCCGGCCGCGGCGGCGACACGGCGGGGGGCGGGGCTTTTGCCGGAGGGAGCTGTGGAGGGACACACCCACCGGCACACAGGTGGCGGCCCCGGGGCGGGGCGCCGGTGGGGGCGGCCAGGTGCAGGTCGAGGGGCTCGCTGGCCGAAGGGACGGCAACCGGGCCCGCGGCGGAGCCTGGGTCCGGGCCAGGCACCCCGGGGTCGTCTGGGGTGCGGCTGCCTTCCAGGGCCGCCTTCTGGCCGCCTGGCGGGCCGGGCCGGCGGGGAGCGCCCCCTCCGGCGCGCGCGCCGTGGTGGGAGGGGCCTGAGGAGGCGGGGCCTGCAGCGGGGCCCCGGCGCGGGCGGAGCCGGCGGCCACCGCCCGCGGGCGAGTTAAAGGAGAAGGCGGAGCGGGAGGCAAAAAGCCTACAGCACCCGGTATTCCCAGGCGGTCTCCCATCCAAGTACTAACCAGGCCCGACCCTGCTTAGCTTCCGAGATCAGACGAGATCGGGCGCGTCCAGGGTGGTATGGCCGTAGACGGGGGCGGGGACGGCGGGCTGCCTCTTGAGGCCCACTTTCGCTGGCGCTTGCGCCTCACCGCCAGCCTGGCGGTCAGCCCGCCCCGGCAGGACCCCGTCGCCCGCCCAGGCAGGGGGAACGGAGGTCTCGGGTACCGGGCGGTGGCGGAGGCGGAGGGTTTGGCCACCCCCTCCCAGCCGAGGGCGGGCGTGACCCAGCGAACCCTTCGGCGCTTGGCGCCCCGCCCAAGATCCGGCCCGTCGCTCACAGGGACGTGGCCCCGGAGGCTTCAGGGCCCGGGGCCCGCGGTCCCTTGGGCATCGCCCCTGCCCGCCCACGCGGCGCTAGGCGCCGCCCAGCCGCAGCCCGGGCCGGCCCTCCTGCCCGACAGCAGCTGGCCCGAAGCCACTGGGAGCCACCATCGTGTCGCCACGGCCCCTCAGCCCCGGCGAGGCCACCCTTGCCCGCACACCACCCGCCGAGCTCAGGAGCCCGCCCCTGGCGGCCGGCAGGCCCGGGGAAGCGGCCCCTGCCCTCGATCCCGCTCCCGCACCCGGCCGCGGCGGCGACACGGCGGGGGGCGGGGCTTTTGCCGGAGGGAGCTGTGGAGGGACACACCCACCGGCACACAGGTGGCGGCCCCGGGGCGGGGCGCCGGTGGGGGCGGCCAGGTGCAGGTCGAGGGGCTCGCTGGCCGAAGGGACGGCAACCAGGCCCGAGGCGGAGCCTGGGTCCGGGCCAGGCACCCCGGGGTCGTCTGGGGTGCGGCTGCCTTCCAGGGCCGCCTTCTGGCCGCCTGGCGGGCCGGGCCGGCGGGGAGCGCCCCCTCCGGCGCGCGCGCCGTGGTGGGAGGGGCCTGAGGAGGCGGGGCCTGCAGCGGGGCCCCGGCGCGGGCGGAGCCGGCGGCCACCGCCCGCGGGCGAGTTAAAGGAGAAGGCGGAGCGGGAGGCAAAAAGCCTACAGCACCCGGTATTCCCAGGCGGTCTCCCATCCAAGTACTAACCAGGCCCGACCCTGCTTAGCTTCCGAGATCAGACGAGATCGGGCGCGTTCAGGGTGGTATGGCCGTAGACGGGGGCGGGGACGGCGGGCTGCCTCTTGAGGCCCACTTTCGCTGGCGCTTGCGCCTCACCGCCAGCCTGGCGGTCAGCCCGCCCCGGCAGGACCCCGTCGCCCGCCCAGGCAGGGGGAACGGAGGTCTCGGGTACCGGGCGGTGGCGGAGGCGGAGGGTTTGGCCACCCCCTCCCAGCCGAGGGCGGGCGTGACCCAGCGAACCCTTCCGCGCTTGGCGCCCCGCCCAAGATCCGGCCCGTCGCTCACAGGGACGTGGCCCCGGAGGCTTCAGGGCCCGGGGCCCGCGGTCCCTTGGGCATCGCCCCTGCCCGCCCACGCGGCGCTAGGCGCCGCCCAGCCGCAGCCCGGGCCGGACCTCCTGCCCGACAGCAGCTGGCCCGAAGCCACTGGGAGCCACCATCGTGTCGCCACGGCCCCTCAGCCCCGGCGAGGCCACCCTTGCCCGCACACCACCCGCCGAGCTCAGGAGCCCGCCCCTGGCGGCCGGCAGGCCCGGGGAAGCGGCCCCTGCCCTCGATCCCGCTCCCGCACCCGGCCGCGGCGGCGACACGGCGGGGGGCGGGGCTTTTGCCGGAGGGAGCTGTGAGGGACACACCCACCGGCACACAGGTGGCGGCCCCGGGGCGGGGCGCCGGTGGGGGCGGCCAGGTGCAGGTCGAGGGGCTCGCTGGCCGAAGGGACGGCAACCGGGCCCGCGGTGGAGCCTGGGTCCGGGCCAGGCACCCCGGGGGCGTCTGGGGTGCGGCTGCCTTCCAGGGCCGCCTTCTGGCCGCCTGGCGGGCCGGGCCGGCGGGGAGCGCCCCCTCCGGCGCGCGCGCCGTGGTGGGAGGGGCCTGAGGAGGCGGGGCCTGCAGCGGGGCCCCGGCGCGGGCGGAGCCGGCGGCCACCGCCCGCGGGCGAGTTAAAGGAGAAGGCGGAGCGGGAGGCAAAAAGCCTACAGCACCCGGTATTCCCAGGCGGTCTCCCATCCAAGTACTAACCAGGCCCGACCCTGCTTAGCTTCCGAGATCAGACGAGATCGGGCGCGTCCAGGGTGGTATGGCCGTAGACGGGGGCGGGGACGGCGGGCTGCCTCTTGAGGCCCACTTTCGCTGGCGCTTGCGCCTCACCGCCAGCCTGGCGGTCAGCCCGCCCCGGCAGGACCCCCTCGCCCGCCCAGGCAGGGGGAACGGAGGTCTCGGGTACCGGGCGGTGGCGGAGGCGGAGGGTTTGGCCACCCCCTCCCAGCCGAGGGAGGGCGTGACCCAGCGAACCCTTCTGCGCTTGGCGCCCCGCCCAAGATCCGGCCCGTCGCTCACAGGGACGTGGCCCCGGAGGCTTCAGGGCCCGGGGCCCGCGGTCCCTTGGGCATCGCCCCTGCCCGCCCACGCGGCGATAGGCGCCGCCCAGCCGCAGCCCGGGCCGGCCCTCCTGCCGACAGCAGCTGGCCCGAAGCCACTGGGAGCCACCATCGTGTCGCCACGGCCCCTCAGCCCCGGCGAAGCCACCCTTGCCCGCACACCACCCGCCGAGCTCAGGAGCCCGCCCCTGGCGGCCGGCAGGCCCGGGGAAGCGGCCCCGGCCCTCGATCCCGCTCCCGCACCCGGCCGCGGTGGCGACACGGCGGGAGGCGGGGCTTTTGCCGGAGGGAGCTGTGGAGGGACACACCCACCGGCACACAGGTGGCGGCCCCGGGGCGGGGCGCCGGTGGGGGCGGCCAGGTGCAGGTCGAGGGGCTCGCTGGCCGAAGGGACGGCAACCGGGCCCGCGGCGGAGCCTGGGTCCGGGCCAGGCACCCCGGGGGCGTCTGGGGTGCGGCTGCCTTCCAGGGCCGCCTTCTGGCCGCCTGGCGGGCCGGGCCGGCGGGGAGCGCCCCCTCCGGCGCGCGCGCCGTGGTGGGAGGGGCCTGAGGAAGAGGGGCCTGCAGCAGGGCCCCGGCGCGGGCGGAGCCGGCGGCCACCGCCCGCGGGCGAGTTAAAGGAGAAGGCGGAGCGGGAGGCAAAAAGCCTACAGCACCCGGTATTCCCAGGCGGTCTCCCATCCAAGTACTAACCAGGCCCGACCCTGCTTAGCTTCCGAGATCAGACGAGATCGGGCGCGTTCAGGGTGGTATGGCCGTAGACGGGGGCGGGGACGGCGGGCTGCCTCTTGAGGCCCACTTTCGCTGGCGCTTGCGCCTCACCGCCAGCCTGGCGGTCAGCCCGCCCCGGCAGGACCCCGTCGCCCGCCCAGGCAGGGGGAACGGAGGTCTCGGGTACCGGGCGGTGGCGGAGGCGGAGGGTTTGGCCACCCCCTCCCAGCCGAGGGCGGGCGTGACCCAGCGAACCCTTCGGCGCTTGGCGCCCCGCCCAAGATCCGGCCCGTCGCTCACAGGGACGTGGCCCCGGAGGCTTCAGGGCCCGGGGCCCGCGGTCCCTTGGGCATCGCCCCTGCCCGCCCACGCGGCGCTAGGCGCCGCCCAGCCGCAGCCCGGGCCGGCCCTCCTGCCCGACAGCAGCTGGCCCGAAGCCACTGGGAGCCACCATCGTGTCGCCACGGCCCCTCAGCCCCGGCGAGGCCACCCTTGCCCGCACACCACCCGCCGGGCTCAGGAGCCCGCCCCTGGCGGCCGGCAGGCCCGGGGAAGCGGCCCTGCCCTCGATCCCGCTCCCGCACCCGGCCGCGGCGGCGACACGGCGGGGGGCGGGGCTTTTGCCGGAGGGAGCTGTGGAGGGACACACCCACCGGCACACAGGTGGCGGCCCCGGGGCGGGGCGCCGGTGGGGGCGGCCAGGTGCAGGTCGAGGGGCTCGCTGGCCGAAGGGACGGCAACCAGGCCCGAGGCGGAGCCTGGGTCCGGGCCAGGCACCCCGGGGGCGTCTGGGGTGCGGCTGCCTTCCAGGGCCGCCTTCTGGCCGCCTGGCGGGCCGGGCCGGCGGGGAGCGCCCCCTCCGGCGCGCGCGCCGTGGTGGGAGGGGCCTGAGGAGGCGGGGCCTGCAGCGGGGCCCCGGCGCGGGCGGAGCCGGCGGCCACCGCCCGCGGGCGAGTTAAAGGAGAAGGCGGAGCGGGAGGCAAAAAGCCTACAGCACCCGGTATTCCCAGGCGGTCTCCCATCCAAGTACTAACCAGGCCCGACCCTGCTTAGCTTCCGAGATCAGACGAGATCGGGCGCGTCCAGGGTGGTATGGCCGTAGACGGGGGCGGGGACGGCGGGCTGCCTCTTGAGGCCCACTTTCGCTGGCGCTTGCGCCTCACCGCCAGCCTGGCGGTCAGCCCGCCCCGGCAGGACCCCGTCGCCCGCCCAGGCAGGGGGAACGGAGGTCTCGGGTACCGGGCGGTGGCGGAGGCGGAGGGTTTGGCCACCCCCTCCCAGCCGAGGGAGGGCGTGACCCAGCGAACCCTTCTGCGCTTGGCGCCCCGCCCAAGATCCGGCCCGTCGCTCACAGGGACGTGGCCCCGGAGGCTTCAGGGCCCGGGGCCCGCGGTCCCTTGTGCATCGCCCCTGCCCGCCCACGCGGCGATAGGCGCCGCCCAGCCGCAGCCCGGGCCGGCCCTCCTGCCGACAGCAGCTGGCCCGAAGCCACTGGGAGCCACCATCGTGTCGCCACGGCCCCTCAGCCCCGGCGAGGCCACCCTTGCCCGCACACCACCCGCCGAGCTCAGGAGCCCGCCCCTGGCGGCCGGCAGGCCCGGGGAAGCGGCCCCGGCCCTCGATCCCGCTCCCGCACCCGGCCGCGGTGGCGACACGGCGGGGGGCGGGGCTTTTGCCGGAGGGAGCTGTGGAGGGACACACCCACCGGCACACAGGTGGCGGCCCCGGGGCGGGGCGCCGGTGGGGGCGGCCAGGTGCAGGTCGAGGGGCTCGCTGGCCGAAGGGACGGCAACCGGGCCCGCGGCGGAGCCTGGGTCCGGGCCAGGCACCCCGGGGGCGTCTGGGGTGCGGCTGCCTTCCAGGGCCGCCTTCTGGCCGCCTGGCGGGCCGGGCCGGCGGGGAGCGCCCCCTCCGGCGCGCGCGCCGTGGTGGGAGGGGCCTGAGGAAGAGGGGCCTGCAGCAGGGCCCCGGCGCGGGCGGAGCCGGCGGCCACCGCCCGCGGGCGAGTTAAAGGAGAAGGCGGAGCGGGAGGCAAAAAGCCTACAGCACCCGGTATTCCCAGGCGGTCTCCCATCCAAGTACTAACCAGGCCCGACCCTGCTTAGCTTCCGAGATCAGACGAGATCGGGCGCGTTCAGGGTGGTATGGCCGTAGACGGGGGCGGGGACGGCGGGCTGCCTCTTGAGGCCCACTTTCGCTGGCGCTTGCGCCTCACCGCCAGCCTGGCAGTCAGCCCGCCCCGGCAGGACCCCGTCGCCCGCCCAGGCAGGGGGAACGGAGGTCTCGGGTACCGGGCGGTGGCGGAGGCGGAGGGTTTGGCCACCCCCTCCCAGCCGAGGGCGGGCGTGACCCAGCGAACCCTTCGGCGCTTGGCGCCCCGCCCAAGATCCGGCCCGTCGCTCACAGGGACGTGGCCCCGGAGGCTTCAGGGCCCGGGGCCCGCGGTCCCTTGGGCATCGCCCCTGCCCGCCCACGCGGCGCTAGGCGCCGCCCAGCCGCAGCCCGGGCCGGCCCTCCTGCCCGACAGCAGCTGGCCCGAAGCCACTGGGAGCCACCATCGTGTCGCCACGGCCCCTCAGCCCCGGCGAGGCCACCCTTGCCCGCACACCACCCGCCGGGCTCAGGAGCCCGCCCCTGGCGGCCGGCAGGCCCGGGGAAGCGGCCCTGCCCTCGATCCCGCTCCCGCACCCGGCCGCGGCGGCGACACGGCGGGGGGCGGGGCTTTTGCCGGAGGGAGCTGTGGAGGGACACACCCACCGGCACACAGGTGGCGGCCCCGGGGCGGGGCGCCGGTGGGGGCGGCCAGGTGCAGGTCGAGGGGCTCGCTGGCCGAAGGGACGGCAACCGGGCCCGCGGCGGAGCCTGGGTCCGGGCCAGGCACCCCGGGGGCGTCTGGGGTGCGGCTGCCTTCCAGGGCCGCCTTCTGGCCGCCTGGCGGGCCGGGCCGGCGGGGAGCGCCCCCTCCGGCGCGCGCGCCGTGGTGGGAGGGGCCTGAGGAGGCGGGGCCTGCAGCGGGACCCCGGCGCGGGCGGAGCCGGCGGCCACCGCCCGCGGGCGAGTTAAAGGAGAAGGCGGAGCTGGAGGCAAAAAGCCTACAGCACCCGGTATTCCCAGGCGGTCTCCCATCCAAGTACTAACCAGGCCCGACCCTGCTTAGCTTCCGAGATCAGACGAGATCGGGCGCGTTCAGGGTGGTATGGCCGTAGACGGGGGCGGGGACGGCGGGCTGCCTCTTGAGGCCCACTTTCGCTGGCGCTTGCGCCTCACCGCCAGCCTGGCGGTCAGCCCGCCCCGGCAGGACCCCGTCGCCCGCCCAGGCAGGGGGAACGGAGGTCTCGGGTACCGGGCGGTGGCGGAGGCGGAGGGTTTGGCCACCCCCTCCCAGCCGAGGACGGGCGTGACCCAGCGAACCCTTCCGCGCTTGGCGCCCCGCCCAAGATCCGGCCCGTCGCTCACAGGGACGTGGCCCCGGAGGCTTCAGGGCCCGGGGCCCGCGGTCCCTTGGGCATCGCCCCTGCCCGCCCACGCGGCGCTAGGCGCCGCCCAGCCGCAGCCCGGGCCGGACCTCCTGCCCGACAGCAGCTGGCCCGAAGCCACTGGGAGCCACCATCGTGTCGCCACGGCCCCTCAGCCCCGGCGAGGCCACCCTTGCCCGCACACCACCCGCCGAGCTCAGGAGCCCGCCCCTGGCGGCCGGCAGGCCCGGGGAAGCGGCCCCTGCCCTCGATCCCGCTCCCGCACCCGGCCGCGGCGGCGACACGGCGGGGGGCGGGGCTTTTGCCGGAGGGAGCTGTGAGGGACACACCCACCGGCACACAGGTGGCGGCCCCGGGGCGGGGCGCCGGTGGGGGCGGCCAGGTGAAGGTCGAGGGGCTCGCTGGCCGAAGGGACGGCAACCGGGCCCGCGGCGGAGCCTGGGTCCGGGCCAGGCACCCCGGGGTCGTCTGGGGTGCGGCTGCCTTCCAGGGACGCCTTCTGGCCGCCTGGCGGGCCGGGCGGTCGGGGAGCGCCCCCTCCGGCGCGCGCGCCGTGGTGGGAGGGGCCTGAGGAGGCGGGGCCTGCAGCGGGGCCCCGGCGCGGGCGGAGCCGGCGGCCACCGCCCGCGGGCGAGTTAAAGGAGAAGGCGGAGCGGGAGGCAAAAACCCTACAGCACCCGGTATTCCCATGCGGTCTCCCATCCAAGTACTAACCAGGCCCGACCCTGCTTAGCTTCCGAGATCAGACGAGATCGGGCGCGTTCAGAGTGGTATGGCCGTAGACGGGGGCGGGGACGGCGGGCTGCCTCCTGAGGCCCACTTTCGCTGGCGCTTGCGCCTCACCGCCAGCCTGGCGGTCAGCCCGCCCCGGCAGGAACCCGTCGCCCGCCCAGGCAGGGGGAACGGAGGTCTCGGGTACCGGGCGGTGCCGGAGGCGTAGGGTTTGGCCACCCCCTCCCAGCCGAGGGCGGGCGTGACCCAGCGAACCCTTCGGCGCTTGGCGCCCCGCCCAAGATCCGGCCCGTCGCTCACAGGGACGTGGCCGCGGAGGCTTCAGGGCCCGGGGCCCGCGGTCCCTTGGGCATCGCCCCTGCCCGCCGACGCGGCGCTAGGAGCCGCCCAGCCGCAGCCCGGGCCGGCCCTCCTGCCCGACAGCAGCTGGCCCGAAGCCACTGGGAGCCACCATCGTGTCGCCACGGCCCCTCAGCCCCGGCGAGGCCACCCTTGCCCGCACACCACCCGCCGGGCTCAGTAGCCCGCCCCTGGCGGCCGGCAGGCCAGGGGAAGCGGCCCCTGCCCTCGATCCCGCTCCCGCACCCGGCCGCGGCGGTGACACGGCGGGGGGCGGGGCTTTTGCCGGAGGGAGCTGTGGAGGGACACACCCACCGGCACACAGGTGGCGGCCCCGGGGCGGGGCGCCGGTGGGGGCGGCCAGGTGCAGGTCGAGGGGCTCACTGGCCGAAGGGACGGCAACCGGGCCCGCGGCGGAGCCTGGGTCCGGGCCAGGCACCCCGGGGCCTCTGGGGTGCGGCTGCATTCCAGGGCCGCCTTCTGGCCGGGCCGGCGGGGAGCGCCCCCTCCGGCGCGCGCGCCGTGGTGGGAGGGGCCTGAGGAGGAGGGGCCTGCAGCGGGGCCCCGGCGCGGGCGGAGCCGGCGGCCACCGCCCGCGGGCGAGTTAAAGGAGAAGGCGGAGCGGGAGGCAAAAAGCCTACAGCACCCGGTATTCCCAGGCGGTCTCCCATCCAAGTACTAACCAGGCCCGACCCTGCTTAGCTTCCGAGATCAGACGAGATCGGGCGCGTCCAGGGTGGTATGGCCGTAGACGGGGGCGGAGACGGCGGGCTGCCTCTTGAGGCCCACTTTCGCTGGCGCTTGCGCCTCACCGCCAGCCTGGCGGTCAGCCCGCCCCGGCAGGACCCCGTCGCCCGCCCAGGCAGGGGGAACGGATGTCTCGGGTACCGGGCGGTGGCGGAGGCGGAGGGTTTGGCCACCCCCTCCCAGCCGAGGGCGGGCGTGACCCAGCGAACCCTTCGGCGCTTGGCGCCCCGTCCAAGATCCGGCCCGTCGCTCACAGGGACGTGGCCCCGGAGGCTTCAGGGCCCGGGGCCCGCGGTGCCTTGGGCATCGCCCCTGCCCGCCCACGCGGCGCTAGGCGCCGCCCAGCCGCAGCCCGGGCCGACCCTCCTGCCCGACAGCAGCTTGCCCGAAGCCACTGTGAGCCACCATCGTGTCGCCACGGCCCCTCAGCCCCGGCGAGGCCACCCTTGCCCGCACACCACCCGCCGAGCTCAGGAGCCCGCCCCTGGGGGCCGGCAGGCCCGGGGAAGCGGCCCCTGCCGTCGATCCCGCTCCCGCACCCGGCCGCGGCGGCGACACGGCGGGGGGCGGGGCTTTTGCCTGAGGGAGCTGTGGAGGGACACACCCACCGGCACACAGGTGGCGGCCCCGGGGCTGGGCGCCGGTGGGGGCGGCCAGGTGCAGGTCGAGGGGCTCGCTGGCCGAAGGGACGGCAACCGGGCCCGCGGCGGAGCCTGGGTCCGGGCCAGGCACCCCGGGGGCGTCTGGGGTGCGGCTGACTTCCAGGGCCGCCTTCTGGCCGCCTGGCGGGCCGGGCCGGCGGGGAGCGCCCCCTCCGGCGCGCGCGCCGTGGTGGGAGGGGCCTGAGGAGGCGGGGCCTGCAGCGGGGCCCCGGCGCGGGCGGAGCCGGCGGCCACCGCCCGCGGGCGAGTTAAAGGAGAAGGCGGAGCGGGAGGCAAAAAGCCTACAGCACCCGGTATTCCCAGGCGGTCTCCCATCCAAGTACTAACCAGGCCCGACCCTGCTTAGCTTCCGAGATCAGACGAGATCGGGCGCGTCCAGGGTGGTATGGCCGTAGACGGGGGCGGGGACGGCGGGCTGCCTCTTGAGGCCCACTTTCGCTGGCGCTTGCGCCTCACCGCCAGCCTGGCGGTCAGCCCGCCCCGGCAGGACCCCGTCGCCCGCCCAGGCAGGGGGAACGGAGGTCTCGGGTACCGGGCGGTGGCGGAGGCGGAGGGTTTGGCCACCCCCTCCCAGCCGAGGGCGGGCGTGACCCAGCGAACCCTTCCGCGCTTGGCGCCCCGCCCAAGATCCGGCCCGTCGCTCACAGGGACGTGGCCCCGGAGGCTTCAGGGCCCGGGGCCCGCGGTCCCTTGGGCATCGCCCCTGCCCGCCCACGCGGCGCTAGGCGCCGCCCAGCCGCAGCCCGGGCCGGCCCTCCTGCCCGACAGCAGCTGGCCCGAAGCCACTGGGAGCCACCATCGTGTCGCCACGGCCCCTCAGCCCCGGCGAGGCCACCCTTGCCCGCACACCACCCGCCGAGCTCAGGAGCCCGCCCCTGGCGGCCGGCAGGCCCGGGGAAGCGGCCCCTGCCCTCGATCCCGCTCCCGCACCCGGCCGCGGCGGCGACACGGCGGGGGGCGGGGCTTTTGCCGGAGGGAGCTGTGGAGGGACACACCCACCGGCACACAGGTGGCGGCCCCGGGGCGGGGCGCCGGTGGGGGCGGCCAGGTGCAGGTCGAGGGGCTCGCTGGCCGAAGGGACGGCAACCAGGCCCGCGGCGGAGCCTGGGTCCGGGCCAGGCACCCCGGGGTCGTCTGGGGTGCGGCTGCCTTCCAGGGCCGCCTTCTGGCCGCCTGGCGGGCCGGGCCGGCGGGGAGCGCCCCCTCCGGCGCGCGCGCCGTGGTGGGAGGGGCCTGAGGAGGCGGGGCCTGCAGCGGGGCCCCGGCGCGGGCGGAGCCGGCGGCCACCGCCCGCGGGCGAGTTAAAGGAGAAGGCGGAGCGGGAGGCAAAAAGCCTACAGCACCCGGTATTCCCAGGCGGTCTCCCATCCAAGTACTAACCAGGCCCGACCCTGCTTAGCTTCCGAGATCAGACGAGATCGGGCGCGTTCAGGGTGGTATGGCCGTAGACGGGGGCGGGGACGGCGGGCTGCCTCTTGAGGCCCACTTTCGCTGGCGCTTCCGCCTCACCGCCAGCCTGGCGGTCAGCCCGCCCCGGCAGGACCCCGTCACCCGCCCAGGCAGGGGGAACGGAGGTCTCGGGTACCGGGCGGTGGCGGAGGCGGAGGGTTTGGCCACCCCCTCCCAGCCGAGGGAGGGCGTGACCCAGCGAACCCTTCTGCGCTTGGCGCCCCGCCCAAGATCCGGCCCGTCGCTCACAGGGACGTGGCCCCGGAGGCTTCAGGGCCCGGGGCCCGCGGTCCCTTGGGCATCGCCCCTGCCCGCCCACGCGGCGCTAGGCGCCGCCCAGCCGCAGCCCGGGCCGACCCTCCTGCCCGACAGCAGCTGGCCCGAAGCCACTGGGAGCCACCATCGTGTCGCCACGGCCCCTCAGCCCCGGCGAGGCCACCCTTGCCCGCACACCACCCGCCGAGCTCAGGAGCCCGCCCCTGGCGGCCGGCAGGCCCGGGGAAGCGGCCCCTGCCCTCGATCCCGCTCCCGCACCCGGCAGCGGCGGCGACACGGCGGGGGGCGGGGCTTTTGCCGGAGGGAGCTGTGGAGGGACACACCCACCGGCACACAGGTGGCGGCCCCGGGGCGGGGCGCCGGTGGGGGCGGCCAGGTGCAGGTCGACAGGCTCGCTGGCCGAAGGGACGGCAACCGGGCCCGCGGCGGAGCCTGGGTCCGGGCCAGGCACCCCGGGGGCGTCTGGGGTGCGGCTGACTTCCAGGGCCGCCTTCTGGCCGCCTGGCGGGCCGGGCCGGCGGGGAGCGCCCCCTCCGGCGCGCGCGCCGTGGTGGGAGGGGCCTGAGGAGGCGGGGCCTGCAGCGGGGCCCCGGCGCGGGCGGAGCCGGCGGCCACCGCCCGCGGGCGAGTTAAAGGAGAAGGCGGAGCGGGAGGCAAAAAGCCTACAGCACCCGGTATTCCCAGGCGGTCTCCCATCCAAGTACTAACCAGGCCCGACCCTGCTTAGCTTCCGAGATCAGACGAGATCGGGCGCGTCCAGGGTGGTATGGCCGTAGACGGGGGCGGGGACGGCGGGCTGCCTCTTGAGGCCCACTTTCGCTGGCGCTTGCGCCTCACCGCCAGCCTGGCGGTCAGCCCGCCCCGGCAGGACCCCGTCGCCCGCCCAGGCAGGGGGAACGGAGGTCTCGGGTACCGGGCGGTGGCGGAGGCGGAGGGTTTGGCCACCCCCTCCCAGCCGAGGGCGGGCGTGACCCAGCGAACCCTTCCGCGCTTGGCGCCCCGCCCAAGATCCGGCCCGTCGCTCACAGGGACGTGGCCCCGGAGGCTTCAGGGCCCGGGGCCCGCGGTCCCTTGGGCATCGCCCCTGCCCGCCCACGCGGCGCTAGGCGCCGCCCAGCCGCAGCCCGGGCCGGCCCTCCTGCCCGACAGCAGCTGGCCCGAAGCCACTGGGAGCCACCATCGTGTCGCCACGGCCCCTCAGCCCCGGCGAGGCCACCCTTGCCCGCACACCACCCGCCGAGCTCAGGAGCCCGCCCCTGGCGGCCGGCAGGCCCGGGGAAGCGGCCCCTGCCCTCGATCCCGCTCCCGCACCCGGCCGCGGCGGCGACACGGCGGGGGGCGGGGCTTTTGCCGGAGGGAGCTGTGGAGGGACACACCCACCGGCACACATGTGGCGGCCCCGGGGCGGGGCGCCGGTGGGGGCGGCCAGGTGCAGGTCGAGGGGCTCGCTGGCCGAAGGGACGGCAACCGGGCCCGCGGCGGAGCCTGGGTCCGGGCCAGGCACCCCGGGGTCGTCTGGGGTGCGGCTGCCTTCCAGGGCCGCCTTCTGTCCGCCTGGCGGGCCGGGCCGGCGGGGAGCGCCCCCTCCGGCGCGCGCGCCGTGGTGGGAGGGGCCTGAGGAGGCGGGGCCTGCAGCGGGGCCCCGGCGCGGGCGGAGCCGGCGGCCACCGCCCGCGGGCGAGTTAAAGGAGAAGGCGGAGCGGGAGGCAAAAAGCCTACAGCACCCGGTATTCCCAGGCGGTCTCCCATCCAAGTACTAACCAGGCCCGACCCTGCTTAGCTTCCGAGATCAGACGAGATCGGGCGCGTTCAGGGTGGTATGGCCGTAGACGGGGGCGGGGACGGCGACGGCGGGCTGCCTCTTGAGGCCCACTTTCGCTGGCGCTTGCGCCTCACCGCCAGCCTGGCGGTCAGCCCGCCCCGGCAGGACCCCTTCGCCCGCCCAGGCAGGGGGAACGGAGGTCTCGGGTACCGGGCGTTGGCGGAGGCGGAGGGTTTGGCCACCCCCTCCCAGCCGAGGGCGGGCGTGACCCAGCGAACCCTTCGGCGCTTGGCGCCCCGCCCAAGATCCGGCCCGTCGCTCACAGGGACGTGGCCCCGGAGGCTTCAGGGCCCGGGGCCCGCGGTCCCTTGGGCATCGCCCCTGCCCGCCCACGCGGCGCTAGGCGCCGCCCAGCCGCAGCCCGGGCCGGCCCTCCTGCCCGACAGCAGCTGGCCCGAAGCCACTGGGAGCCACCATCGTGTCGCCACGGCCCCTCAGCCCCGGCGAGGCCACCCTTGCCCGCATACCACCCGCCGAGCTCAGGAGCCCGCCCCTGGCGGCCGGCAGGCACGGGGAAGCGGCCCCTGCCGTCGATCCCGCTCCCGCACCCGGCCGCGGCGGCGACACGGCGGGGGGCGGGGCTTTTGCCGGAGGGAGCTGTGAGGGACACACCCACCGGCACACAGGTGGCGGCCCCAAGGCGGGGCGCCGGTGGGGGCGGCCAGGTGCAGGTCGAGGGGCTCACTGGCCGAAGGGACGGCAACCGGGCCCGCGGCGGAGCCTGGGTCCGGGCCAGGCACCCCGGGGTCGTCTGTGGTGCGGCTGCCTTCCAGGGCCGCCTTCTGGCCGCCTGGCGGGCCGGGCCGGCGGGGAGCGCCCCCTCCGGCGCGCGCGCCGTGGTGGGAGGGGCCTGAGGAGGCGGGGCCTGCAGCGGGGCCCCGGCGCGGGCGGAGCCGGCGGCCACCGCCCGCGGGCGAGTTAAAGGAGAAGGCGGAGCAGGAGGCAAAATGCCTACAGCACCCGGTATTCCCAGGCGGTCTCCCATCCAAGTACTAACCAGGCCCGACCCTGCTTAGCTTCCGAGATCAGACGAGATCGGGCGCGTCCAGGGTGGTATGGCCGTAGACGGGGGCGGGGACGGCGGGCTGCCTCTTGAGGCCCACTTTCGCTGGCGCTTGCGCCTCACCGCCAGCCTGGCGGTCAGCCCGCCCCGGCAGGACCCCGTCGCCCGCCCAGGCAGGGGGAACGGAGGTCTCGGGTACCGGGCGGTGGCGGAGGCGGAGGGTTTGGCCACCCCCTCCCAGCCGAGGGAGGGCGTGACCCAGCGAACCCTTCTGCGCTTGGCGCCCCGCCCAAGATCCGGCCCGTCGCTCACAGGGACGTGGCCCCGGAGGCTTCAGGGCCCGGGGCCCGCGGTCCCTTGGGCATCGCCCCTGCCCGCCCACGCGGCGATAGGCGCCGCCCAGCCGCAGCCCGGGCCGACCCTCCTGCCGACAGCAGCTGGCCCGAAGCCACTGGGAGCCACCATCGTGTCGCCACGGCCCCTCAGCCCCGGCGAGGCCACCCTTGCCCGCACACCACCCGCCGAGCTCAGGAGCCCGCCCCTGGCGGCCGGCAGGCCCGGGGAAGCGGCCCCGGCCCTCGATCCCGCTCCCGCACCCGGCCGCGGTGGCGACACGGCGGGGGGCGGGGCTTTTGCCGGAGGGAGCTGTGGAGGGACACACCCACCGGCACACAGGTGGCGGCCCCGGGGCGGGGCGCCGGTGGGGGCGGCCAGGTGCAGGTCGAGGGGCTCGCTGGCCGAAGGGACGGCAACCGGGCCCGCGGCGGAGCCTGGGTCCGGGCCAGGCACCCCGGGGGCGTCTGGGGTGCGGCTGCCTTCCAGGGCCGCCTTCTGGCCGCCTGGCGGGCCGGGCCGGCGGGGAGCGCCCCCTCCGGCGCGCGCGCCGTGGTGGGAGGGGCCTGAGGAAGAGGGGCCTGCAGCAGGGCCCCGGCGCGGGCGGAGCCGGCGGCCACCGCCCGCGGGCGAGTTAAAGGAGAAGGCGGAGCGGGAGGCAAAAAGCCTACAGCACCCGGTATTCCCAGGCGGTCTCCCATCCAAGTACTAACCAGGCCCGACCCTGCTTAGCTTCCGAGATCAGACGAGATCGGGCGCGTTCAGGGTGGTATGGCCGTAGACGGGGGCGGGGACGGCGGGCTGCCTCTTGAGGCCCACTTTCGCTGGCGCTTGCGCCTCACCGCCAGCCTGGCGGTCAGCCCGCCCCGGCAGGACCCCGTCGCCCGCCCAGGCAGGGGGAACGGAGGTCTCGGGTACCGGGCGGTGGCGGAGGCGGAGGGTTTGGCCACCCCCTCCCAGCCGAGGGCGGGCGTGACCCAGCGAACCCTTCCGCGCTTGGCGCCCCGCCCAAGATCCGGCCCGTCGCTCACAGGGACGTGGCGCCGGAGGCTTCAGGGCCCGGGGCCCGCGGTCCCTTGGGCATCGCCCCTGCCCGCCCACGCGGCGCTAGGCGCCGCCCAGCCGCAGCCCGGGCCGGACCTCCTGCCCGACAGCAGCTGGCCCGAAGCCACTGGGAGCCACCATCGTGTCGCCACGGCCCCTCAGCCCCGGCGAGGCCACCCTTGCCCGCACACCACCCGCCGAGCTCAGGAGCCCGCCCCTGGCGGCCGGCAGGCCCGGGGAAGCGGCCCCTGCCCTCGATCCCGCTCCCGCACCCGGCCGCGGCGGCGACACGGCGGGGGGCGGGGCTTTTGCCGGAGGGAGCTGTGAGGGACACACCCACCGGCACACAGGTGGCGGCCCCGGGGCGGGGCGCCGGTGGGGGCGGCCAGGTGCAGGTCGAGGGGCTCGCTGGCCGAAGGGACGGCAACCGGGCCCGCGGTGGAGCCTGGGTCCGGGCCAGGCACCCCGGGGGCGTCTGGGGTGCGGCTGCCTTCCAGGGCCGCCTTCTGGCCGCCTGGCGGGCCGGGCCGGCGGGGAGCGCCCCCTCCGGCGCGCGCGCCGTGGTGGGAGGGGCCTGAGGAGGCGGGGCCTGCAGCGGGGCCCCGGCGCGGGCGGAGCCGGCGGCCACCGCCCGCGGGCGAGTTAAAGGAGAAGGCGGAGCGGGAGGCAAAAAGCCTACAGCACCCGGTATTCCCAGGCGGTCTCCCATCCAAGTACTAACCAGGCCCGACCCTGCTTAGCTTCCGAGATCAGACGAGATCGGGCGCGTCCAGGGTGGTATGGCCGTAGACGGGGGCGGGGACGGCGGGCTGCCTCTTGAGGCCCACTTTCGCTGGCGCTTGCGCCTCACCGCCAGCCTGGCGGTCAGCCCGCCCCGGCAGGACCCCGTCGCCCGCCCAGGCAGGGGGAACGGAGGTCTCGGGTACCGGGCGGTGGCGGAGGCGGAGGGTTTGGCCACCCCCTCCCAGCCGAGGGCGGGCGTGACCCAGCGAACCCTTCGGCGCTTGGCGCCCCGCCCAAGATCCGGCCCGTCGCTCACAGGGACGTGGCCCCGGAGGCTTCAGGGCCCGGGGCCCGCGGTGCCTTGGGCATCGCCCCTGCCCGCCCACGCGGCGCTAGGCGCCGCCCAGCCGCAGCCCGGGCCGGCCCTCCTGCCCGACAGCAGCTGGCCCGAAGCCACTGGGAGCCACCATCGTGTCGCCACGGCCCCTCAGCCCCGGCGAGGCCACCCTTGCCCGCACACCACCCGCCGAGCTCAGGAGCCCGCCCCTGGCGGCCGGCAGGCCCCTGGAAGCGGCCCCTGCCCTCGATCCCGCTCCCGCACCCGGCAGCGGCGGCGACACGGCGGGGGGCGGGGCTTTTGCCGGAGGGAGCTGTGGAGGGACACACCCACCGGCACACAGCTGGCGGCCCCGGGGCGGGGCGCCGGTGGGGGCGGCCAGGTGCAGGTCGACGGGCTCGCTGGCCGAAGGGACGGCAACCGGGCCCGCGGCGGAGCCTGGGTCCGGGCCAGGCACCCCGGGGGCGTCTGGGGTGCGGCTGCCTTCCAGGGCCGCCTTCTGGCCGCCTGGCGGGCCGGGCCGGCGGGGAGCGCCCCCTCCGGCGCGCGTGCCGTGGTGGGAGGGGCCTGAGGAGGCGGGGCCTGCAGAGGGGCCCCGGCGCGGGCGGAGCCGGCGGCCACCGCCCGCGGGCGAGTTAAAGGAGAAGGCGGAGCAGGAGGCAAAATGCCTACAGCACCCGGTATTCCCAGGCGGTCTCCCATCCAAGTACTAACCAGGCCCGACCCTGCTTAGCTTCCGAGATCAGACGAGATCGGGCGCGTCCAGGGTGGTATGGCCGTAGACGGGGGCGGGGACGGCGGGCTGCCTCTTGAGGCCCACTTTCGCTGGCGCTTGCGCCTCACCGCCAGCCTGGCGGTCAGCCCGCCCCGGCAGGACCCCGTCGCCCGCCCAGGCAGGGGGAACGGAGGTCTCGGGTACCGGGCGGTGGCGGAGGCGGAGGGTTTGGCCACCCCCTCCCAGCCGAGGACGGGCGTGACCCAGCGAACCCTTCCGCGCTTGGCGCCCCGCCCAAGATCCGGCCCGTCGCTCACAGGGACGTGGCCCCGGAGGCTTCAGGGCCCGGGGCCCGCGGTCCCTTGGGCATCGCCCCTGCCCGCCCACGCGGCGCTAGGCGCCGCCCAGCCGCAGCCCGGGCCGGACCTCCTGCCCGACAGCAGCTGGCCCGAAGCCACTGGGAGCCACCATCGTGTCGCCACGGCCCCTCAG